>NC_083575.1:97635753-97935753 GCF_027579695.1 Neoarius graeffei | reverse complement strand
TCCAGTCATTATGGTTGCTCAAAAAGTAGGATCTCAAGAATCTCACAATCTCCTGTTTCAAATGTTCGACCTCACTGTTGGACTGTGAAGGATGACCTGAGGATAGACTGATGATGATAAGTTCTGCACAAAATGCCACCAAACTTGTGAAGTGAATTGGATGGTAGTGTCCTTAAAGATGACCGCGTCAGTTTCCATAGCTGTGGGGAGCTTAGAGAGAGACGGGTATTAGATGGGAGTTTTGTGCTTCAGCAGTGATGTTTTCATTGGCAATAGGTGCTTTCAGACCAAACAGTTCCAGAAACCTATTGAGAGAAACTACTACCCCCTGAGGTGCACCCGCTTCATGGGCTTTTTTCTGTTTGCATTCCCACCTCTGGTAGAAATGCTGAAGTGACATAAGCTAGCTGATGGTTGCTAAAGCGACATCACTAGATTGTTGTTTTCATATGATTGTGTGTCTTGTCTACCAATGTTCTTGTTCAACAACATTAGGATTTAAACTTGTCCATTTTCATGTGTTGTGTTTCAGTCATGTGTTTCTGTAGAAACGGATCATTCACTGCGCCATAGAATCGGAGAGTCCAGAAAGTGTTATGTGCTGGAAGGAAATTATTTATTTTACCTTATAAAGAG
Source organism: Neoarius graeffei (assembly GCF_027579695.1). Classification (NCBI taxonomy): domain Eukaryota; kingdom Metazoa; phylum Chordata; class Actinopteri; order Siluriformes; family Ariidae; genus Neoarius; species Neoarius graeffei. The sequence goes on along the minus strand of NC_083575.1, from coordinate 97,935,117 downwards.
CAATTTCATGATGGAAAATAGTTAGCGATTGCTTAAAATATGTTTACTGAACATGTTAGTGGTGGTTATTATTTTATAGGCTTAGGGTTTCTTTTTTGGGGGAGTGTTCCCCATTCTTTAATGCTAAGAGCTGTTGGCTAACGTTTTACATGGATTTTTAAAATTGCTGGTGCAGAATAATGTAGTCCGCATGTATTTGGCCCATCATATGGACCAATCACAGTACACTTACATCACTGATGGTTCCTCTTGTGCTGGGAGAGAACCAACCTTGAAGTAGGAGCTAAAAAAGTTAATCAAATCAGTGTTCTAAGAACTACAGTCATCCTCAGTTCTTTCACTGAAGACACACAAGAAAGGGGGAAGTTCCTCCAACAGTTCTAAGAACTATGAAATGGTTCCTTTGGTCTGAAAGTGACTTTAAACACTGCAAAAAATGACATCTTAGCAAGTGAAAATATCTTGAAAATAGTTGAAACAATCTAACATTTCCTATTAGAAGAATACAAGACACCAATTCTGAGATTATTAAACTTAGTTCTAGATTGCAACCAACTTATTCTAAAATGTCTTATCAGGTAAAAATATCTGTCCATGCAGCAAGATAATTTCTCTAGTATTAAGTAATTGTGGCAGTGGGGGCGTGGTCAAGCGTCGGTCTGTGAACGGAGGGCGGAGTCAGGGAAGGTAAGTGGCAAAATCACTGCACCTGATGTCAGTTAACCTGTGTTTGTGTGTCTTCCCAGTGACCGTGCCCTATAAAAGGAGAGAGAGAGCAGAGGAAGGGAGCTCTCTCCCCAAACAGACGCCTTATGTGTGTGTGTGTGTGTGTGTGTGTGTGTGTGCGTGTGTGGCTGGGAGATTGTAAAGTCACTGAAAAGTGCAAAAATAAAGAGTTTTTGGAAACTCAATTCTGGCCTGCCATACTTCTGTGCTCCACCCACCCGGTCGAAGTTCTACAGTGGTGCCGAAACCCAGGAGATAAAGTACTCATGCTGTTGCCTACGTCAAGCTCCAAATTGATTGCCAAGTGGCAAGGACCCTTTGAGGTCACACGGCGAGTCGGGGACGTCGACTATGAGGTGAGGCGAACAGACAGGGGTGGGGCGCTACAGATTTACCACCTCAATCTGCTCAAACTTTGGAACGAGGAGGTCCCCGTGGCGTTGGTGTCATTGGTTCCGGAGAAGGTGGAGCTGGGGCCGGAGGTTCAAAAGGGAACATTGACATCGCTTACCTCTCCGGTCCCTTGTGGAGACCACCTCTCCCCGACCCAACTCACGGAGGTAGCCCAGTTGCAGACTGAATTTTCAGACGTGTTCTCGCCCCTGCCCGGCTGCACCCGCCTCATAGAACACCACATTGAGACACCCCCAGGGGTGGTAGTGCGCAGCCGCCCTTACAGGCTGCCCGAGCACAAGAAAAAGGTGGTTCGGGAAGAACTCGAGGCCATGCTCGACATGGGCATCGTCGAGGAGTCCCACAGTGACTGGAGCAGCCCGGTGGTCCTGGTTCCCAAGGCCGACGGGTCGGTCCGGTTCTGTGTGGAGTATAGAAAAGTCAACGTGGTGTCTAAATTCGATGCGTACCCAATGCCTCATATTGACGAGTTGCTGGATCGACTAGGCACAGCTCGCTTTTATTCGACACTGGATTTGACAAAGTGTTATTGGCAGATCCCCTTGACTCCATTATCCCGAGAAAAAAATGGCCTTTTCCACACCGTTTGGCTTACACCAATTTGTCACACTTCCTTTTGGGCTGTTTGGGGCACCCGCTACATTCCAGCGACTTATGGACAGGGTCCTCCGCCCCCACGCCACCTATGCGGCCGCATACTTAGGCGATATTATAATCTATACACGGAGTGCAGAATTATTAGGCAAGTTGTATTTTTGAGGATTAGTTTTATTATTGAACAACAACTATGTTCTCAATCAAACAAAAAGACTCATAAATATCAAAGCTGAATATGTATGGAAGTTAGAGTGGGGTGTTTTTAGTTTTGGCCATTTTAGGAGAATATGTACGTGTTCAGGTAACTTTCACTGTGCAGAATTATTAGGCAACTTAATAAAAACCAAATATGTAGCCATTTCACTTATTTATTTTCACCAGGTACACTGATATGACAACTCCAGATTTGCAAATAAACATATCTGACATTCAAACACAAAACAAAAACAAAATCAGTGACCAATATAGCCACCCTTCTTCATGAGGACACTCAAAAGCCTTCCATCCATAGATTCTGTCAATTTCTTTATCTGTTCACGACCAACATTGTGTGCAGCAGCAACCACGGCCTCCCAGACGCTGTTCAGAGAGGTGTACTGTTTTCCCTCTTTGTAGACCTCACGTTTTATAATGGACCACAGGTTCTCTATGGGCTTTAGGTCAGGTGAACAAGGGGGCCATGTCATTATTTTTTTCACCTTTCAGACCTTTACCGGCTAGCCACGCAGTGGAGTATTTGGACGCATGAGATGGAGCATTATCCTGCATGAAAATCATGTTCTTCTTGAAAGATGCTGACTTTTTCCTATACCACTGCTTGAAGAAGGTTTCTTCCAGGAACTGGCAGTAGGTCTGGGAGTTGAGTTTGAGTCCATCCTCAACTCGAAAAGGTCCAACAAGCTCGTCTTTGATGATACCAGCCCATAGCAGTACTCCACCTCCACCTTGCTGGCGTCTGAGTCGGAGTGGAGCTCTGTGCCCATTACTGATCCAGCCACAGGCCCATCAAGAGTCACTCTCACCTCATCAGACCACAGCACCTTAGAAAAATCAGTCTTAAGATATTTCTTGGCCCAGTCTTGACGTTTTATCTTGTGTGCCTTACTCAGTGGTGGTCGTTTTTCAGCCTTCCTTACCTTGGCCATGTCCCTCAGTATTGCACACCTTGTACTCTTTGACACTCCAGGAATGTTGCAACTCTGGAATATGGCAGAACTGGATGCTAATGGCTGCTTGTTAGCTTCACGCTTGATTTTCCGCAGATCATGTGCAGTTATTTTGCGCCTTTTTTTCCCCACACGCTTCTTTCGACCCTGTTGACTATTTGCAATGAAACGCTTGATTGTTCGGTGATCACGTTTCAACATCTTCGCAATTTCAAGAGTGCTGCATCCGTCTGCAAGACATCTCACAATTTTATACTTTTCAAAGTCTGTCAGATCTCTCTTCTGACCCATTTTGCCAGAGGAAAAGAGGTTGCCTAATAATTATGCACACCTGATATAGGGTGTTGATGTCATTAGACCACACCCCCTCTCATTACACAGATGCACAGCACCTGATATACTTAATTGGTAGTAGACTTTCAAGCCTAAACAGCTTGGAGTGGGACAACATGCATTAAAAGGATGTTGTGGTCAAAATACTCACTTGCCTAATAATTCTGCACTCAGTGTAGTAATGACTGGCTGCAGCATCTGCAACACCTGAAGGCCGTCCTTGGGTCGGTGAGGCGAGCAGGTCTCACAGCCAACCCGAAGAAGTGTGCGATTGGGTGGGTGGAAGTACGGTATCTGGGCTTCCACTTGGGCAATGGGCAGGTGCATCTCCAAATTAAAAAGACAGCAGTGATTGCGGCCTGCCCGAGGCTCAAGACCAAAAAGGGGGTGAGACAGTTCCTGGGGCTGGCTGGCTACTATCGTAGGTTTGTACCTAATTATTCGGACGTCACCAGCCCGCTGACTGATCTCACTAAAAAGGGGGCACCAGATCCGGTCCAGTGGACAGAGCAATGCCAGCGGGCTTTCTCTGAGGTGAAGGCTGCACTGTGTGGGGGGCCACTGTTACACTCCCCTGACTTTTCTCTCCCCTTTATGTTGCAGACGGATGCATTGGACAGAGGGCTGGGGGCTGTTCTGTCCCAGGAGGTGGAGGGGGAGGATCGCCCAGTGCTGTACATCAGCAGAAAGCTGTCGGTGCATGAGGGACACTACAGCACGATAGAGAAGGAATGCCTAGCCATCAAGTGGGCGGTCCTCACCCACCATTATTACCTGCTGGGACACCCTTTCACCCTCTGTTCGGACCACGGGCCCCTCCAGTGGCTCCACCGCATGAAGGATGCCAACTTGCGGATCACCTGTTGGTATCTGGCACTCCAGCCCTTTAACTTCAAGGTGGTCCACAGGCTGGGGGTGCAGATGGTCGTGGCGGACTTCCTCTCCCATCAAGGGGGGGGGAGGAGTCGGCTGCAGGCCAGATGGCTGCCTGGCCTGAGTCGGGCGGTGGGGCTATGTGGCAGCAGGGGCGTGGTCAAGCATCGGTCTGTGAATGGAGGGTGGAGTCAGGGAAGGTAAGTGGCAGAATCACTGCATCTGATGTCAGTTAACCTGTGTTTGTGTGTCTTCCCAGTGACTGTGCCCTATAAAAGGAGAGCGAGAGCAGAGGAAGGGAGCTCTCTCCCCAACCAGAACACTTGTGTGCACGCGTGTATGAGTGGCTGGGAGATTGTAAAGTCACTGAAACGTGCAAAAATAAAGATTTTTTGGAAACTTAGTTCTGGCCTGCTGTACTTCTGTGCTCCACCCACCTGCTCGAAGTTCTTCAGTAATTTGATCCTCAAATTCAGTTTTCAATTTTTTGCAGTGAAGAAGAAGCCTTTATTTGTCACATGTACACTCAAGCACAGACTTAAAGTGCATATTCTGGACCAATTTCATGTTTTTTTATATGAAAGTATGTCCCTTTACACACTCATCCAGAAGGGTAATTTTACACAAGGCCATCTGTCTACAGCAGAAAAAAATAAAATAACAAAACACATCTGGAGAAATCCCAAGGGCGTCTGGAGCCAGATTTGTGACGTCACCTGTGGAAGCGCCAGCAGGCTGCGCGAGCTTTGCACAGTTTCAGTGCACAGCCTGTGTAGACCAAGCGCTCCCGTTTCTCTCTCATTGTCCGGTCTTTCGGAAAATGATGAGTACTAATCCCATCAAGATTGGTGTTGCTACACCCTCCTACGATACATCTGTTAACCATTTTAATAATTACGCGATAACGTTGAAGAAATTTGCAGAAAACCACCAGGTCGGTTTCTCATAAACAAACCAGGGCTGACGTAGGATTCAGAGGGAGGCATCCCACAGATGACATCACGAAAATCAGTGTTTGCTGGGAAATCCAAATGCCAAGTTTTTTCAGAGGCCTCAAATGGCTTGATTTCAACTGAATTTTTCTGGTATTGCGCAAGGTAAAAAATTGCAGAGGATGCAGAATGTTACAGATATTTGACCAAAGTTTAATATAAAATAGGAGAATTACATTGATCTTTCTCCTGAATTTACAGTGGTGCTTGAAAGTTTGTGAACCCTTTAGAATTTTCTATATTTCTGTATAAATATGACCTAAAACATCATCAGATTTTCACACAAGTCCTAAAAGTAGATAAAGAGAACCCAGTTAAACAAACAAGACAAAAATATTATAGTTGGTCATTTATTTATTGAGGAAAATCATCCAGTGTTACATATCTGTGAGTGACAAAAGTATGTGAACCTCTGGGATTAGCAGTTAATTTGAAGGTGAAATTAAAGTCAGGTGTTTTCAATCAATGGGATGACAATGAGGAGTGAGCATCCTGTTTTATTTAAAGAACAGGGATCTATCAAAGTCTGATCTTCACAACACATGTTTGTGGAAGTGTATCACGGCACAAACAAAGGAGATTTCTGAGGACCTCAGAAAAAAGCGTTGTTGATGCTCATCAGGCTGAAAAAGGTTATAAAACCATCTCTAAAGAGTTTGGACTCCACCAATCCACAGTCAGACAGATTGTGTACAAATGGAAGAAATTCAAGACCATTGTTACCCTCCCCAGGAGTGGTCAACCAACAAAGATCACTCCAAGAACAAGGCGTATAATAGTCGGTGAGGTCACAAAGGACCCCAGGGTAACTTCTAAGCAACTGAAGGCCTCTCTCACATTGGCTAATGTGAATGTTCATGAGTCCACCATCAGGAGAACACTGAACAACAATGGTGTGCATGGCAGGGTTGCAAGGAGAAAGCCACTGCTCTCCAAAAAGAACATTGCTACTTGTCTGCAGTTTGCTAAAGATCACGTGGACAAGCCAGAAGGCTATTGGAAAAATGTTTTGTGGATGGATGAGACCAAAATAGAACTTTTTGGTTGAAATGAGAAGCGTTATGTTTGAAGAAAGGAAAACACTGCATTCCAGCATAAGAACCTTATCCCATCTGTGAAACATGGTGGTGGTAGTATCATGGTTTGGGCCTGTTTTGCTGCAGCTGAGCCAGGACAGCTTGCCATCATTAATGGAACAATGAATTCTGAATTATACCAGCAAATTCTAAAGGAAAATGTCAGGACATCTGTCCATAAACTGAATCTCAAGAGAAGGTGGGTCATGCAGCAAGACAACGACCCCAAGCACACAAGTCATTCTACCAAAGAATGGTTAAAGAAGAATAAAGTTAATGTTTTGGAATGGCCAAGTCAAAGTCCTGACCTTAATCCAATGGAAATGTTGTGGAAGGACCTGAAGCGAGCAGTTCATGTGAGGAAACCCACCGGAGTTGAAGCTGTTCTGTTTGGAGGAATGGGCTAAAATTCCTCCAAGCCGATGTGCAGGACTGATCAACAGTTATCGGAAACGTTTAGTTGCAGTTATTGCTGCACAAGGGGGTCACAGCAGATATTGAAAGCAAAGGTTCACATACTTTTGCCACTCACAGATATATAATATTGGATCATTTTTCTCAATAAATAAATAACCAAGTATAATATTTTTGTCTCATTTATTTAACTGGGTTCTCTTTATCTACTTTTAGGACTTGTGTGAAAATCTGATGATGTTTTAGGTCATATTTATGCAGAAATATAGAAAAATCTAAAGGGTTCACAAACTTCCAAGCACCACTGTACATGTGATATGCACTTTAAGCACACAGTGCTTAAGTCTGTATTTAACCCATCTGAAGCAGTGAACACACACACATGCACACACCAATGAGCACACACATCCCCAGAGCAGTGGGCAGCTATGCTACAGCACCTGGGGAGCAGTTACCGTATGGGTTAGGTGCCTTACTCGAGGGCACTTCAGCCCAACCTCAGGCCATGGCTGCCCCATGTTAACCTAACCACATGTCTTTGAACTATGGGGGGAACTGGAGCACCTGGAGGAAACCCACACAGACAGAAATTGTTTTCCACTAACCTCATGGGTGGTGAATTCTTGGGTGTCCAGAGCTGAGAGGTGTGAAGCCACTGGAGCACATTCTCTGATTCTCACATTCGGGAGGACTCAGTTCCAATTGTGCTTGCTGGATATCTTCGATGATGGTCCAGTTTATGGGAGCTGAAAGACTTTTGGGAGAATTGTTTCAGCACTCAGCTATGGTATTCGTTGCTCTGTAGATTAATGTGAAAGTAAATTGAGTGAAAAACATTGCTCTGACTCTAGAGTGATGAGACATACTGGATTTCAGTGATCTGTGAGTATAAGGAAAGGGTGTTCTGCATCCTGTAGCCAGTGGTGGTGATTCTCCAGTGCTGCTTTTATCACCAACAATTCTCACTTCCTGACACCATAGTTCCATTTGACGGGGTCAGTTGGTGCTTGGATAGAGTTTAGTAGAGTGGCCATGACATTGAGATAACACGGCCCTGAAGCATCCACTTCAACAGCAAATGTCAATGAGGGATCTAGATGGTGGGGAATAGGTGCCTTGTGTGGAATGCTCCTTGAGTTTTCTGAATGTGCAGGTGACCTTATCTGTCTATTTCACAACATACAAGCTCAGCCTACAGTACTTCTTTGAGACCTTGCTGGAATACAGGCCAAGTTACTTTTGTAGAAGTACGAGATACATACTACAACTGTCAGAGTAAATTAAGTGTTTCATATCTAAGAGTAACATAATTTTTATCCCAAATAACTCTCTAAAACAGTGATCCACCTTAACTTTGGAGATGCATGAGAGACATGCTTAAATTCTCAGGGATGTAATGATTTCATGCATAAGAGTAATGCATTTCTTATACACAGCACTGGTCAAAAGTTTGGACACACCTTCTAATTCAGTATTTTTTATTTATTTTTATTAATTAAAAGTCACTTCATGTCTTAAAGTAATGATGGATGTCATTTCTCTTTACTTAGTTGTTTGGTTCTTGACATAATATGGATTACTGTGATTAATGTGGAATAGGGCTATTTACTGTATTTTTATTATTTAGTATTTACAACCCCGAATCCAAAAAAGTTGGAACAAAGTACAAATTGTAAATAAAAACGGAATGCAATAATTTACAAATCTCAAAAACTGATATTGTATTCACAATAGAACATAGACAACATATCAAATGTCGAAAGTGAGACATTTTGAAATTTCATGCCAAATATTGGCTCAGTTGAAATTTCATGACAGCAACACTTCTTAAAAAAGTTGGGACAGGGGCAATAAGAGGCTGGAAAAGTTAAAGGTACAAAAAAGGAACAGCTGGAGGACCAAATTGCAACTCATTAGGTCAATTGGCAATAGGTCATTAACATGACTGGGTATAAAAAGAGCATCTTGGAGTGGCAGCAGCTCTCAGAAGTAAAGATGGGAAGAGGATCACTAATCCCCCTAATTCTGCGCCGACAAATAGTGCAGCAATATCAGAAAGGAGTTTGACAGTGTAAAATTGCAAAGAGTTTGAACATATCATCATCTAGAGTGCATAATATCATCAAAAGATTCAGAGAATCTGGAAGAATCTCTGTGCGTAAGGGTCAAGGCCGGAAAACCATACTGGGTGCCCGTGATCTTCGGGCCCTTAGACGGCACTGCATCACATACAGGCATGCTTCTGTATTGGAAATCACAAAATGGGCTCAGGAATATTTCCAGAGAACATTATCTGTGAACACAATTCACCGTGCCATCCGCTGTTGCCAGCTAAAACTCTATAGTTCAAAGAAGAAGCTGTATCTAAACATGATCCAGAAGCGCAGACGTCTTCTCTGGGCCAAGGCTCATTTAAAATGGACTGTGGCAAAGTGGAAAACTGTTCTGTGGTCAGATGAATCAAAATTTGAAGTTCTTTATGGAAATCAGGGACGCCGTGTCATTCGGACTAAAGAGGAGAAGGACGACCCAAGTTGTTATCAGCGCTCAGTTCAGAAGCCTGCATCTCTGATGGTATGGGGTTGCATTAGTACATGTGGCATGGGCAGCTTACACATCTGGAAAGACACCATCAATGCTGAAAGGTATATCCAGGTTCTAGAGCAACATATGCTCCCATCCAGACGACGCCTCTTTCAGGGAAGACCTTGCATTTTCCAACATGACAATGCCAAACCGGGCGGCACGGTGGTGGAGTGGTTAGAGCTGTCACCTCACAGCAAGAAGGTCCGGGTTCGAGCCCCGTGGCCAGCTAGGGCCTTTCTATGTGGAGTTTGCATGTTCTCCCCGTGTCCGCGTGGGTTTCCTCCGGGTGCTCTGGTTTCCCCCACAGTCCAAAGACATGCAGGTTAGGTTAACTGGGGACTCTAAATTGACCGTAGGTGTGAATGTGAGTGTGAATGGTTGTCTGTGTCTATGTGTCAGCCCTGTGATGACCTGGTGACTTGTCCAGGGTGAACCCCGCCTTTCACCCGTAGTCAGCTGGGATAGGCTCCAGCTTGCCTGCGACCTTGTAGAAGGATAAAGCAGCTAGAGATAATGAGACGAGACAATTCCAAACCACATACTGCATCAATTACAGCATCATGGCTGCGTAGAAGAAGGGTCCGGGTACTGAACTGGCCAGCTTGCAGTCCAGATCTTTCACCCATTGAAAAAATTTGGCGCATCATAAAACGGAAGATACGACAAACAAGACCTAAGACAGTTGAGCAACTAGAATCCTACATTAGACAAGAATGGGTTAACATTCCTATCCCTAAACTTGAGCAACTTGTCTCCTCAGTCCCCAGACGTTTACAGTCTGTTGTACAGAGAAAAGGGGATGTCTCACAGTGGTAAACATGGCCTTGTCCCAACTTTTTTGAGATGTGTTGTTGTCATGAAATTTAAAATCACCTAATTTTTCTCTTTAAATGATACATTTTCTCAGTTTAAACATTTGATATGTCATCTATGCTCTATTCTGAATAAAATATGGAATTTTGAAACTTCCACATCATTCCATTCCATTTTTATTTATAATTTGTACTTTGTCCCAACTTTTTTGGAATCGGGGTTGTACTATTTGATCTCAAACACGTCAAGAAGGCAAGAAACTCGTCCACTAATTGCCTTTTGATGAGACACAGCTGTTAAATGAAAAGCATTCCAGGTGACTCCCTCATGAAGCTGGTTAAGAGAATGCCAATAGTGTGCAAAGTGTCATCAAGGGAAATGCTGGATACTTTGAAGAATCTAAAATACCAAACAGATTTTGTTGTTGTGTTTTTTTTACCACGTTTTTGTTTACCACCTAATTCCATATATGTTTGTGGCAGTGAGGGGGTGGGCAAGCGTTGGCTGTGAATGGTGAGGAGTCAGGTTGAATCAGCAGGTAAGATATCATGAGGTACACCTGTGTCAAATTACTGGCTGTCTATTAACATGTGTCTCTGTGTGTCTTCAGACAGCCAGGAATAAGAGAGAGAGAAAGCTGTGTCACCTTGTCGCATGCGTGTGTCAAGTGTGCCAAAATAGTAAAAGTCACTGAAAAGTGCCAATAAAAGTTCAAGTGTACCTTGAATTACAGTGCCTGCTTCCATTTCCTCATTGACCGCTCCCACAAAGTTGTTACACTGGTGCTGAAACCTGGGACTGAGGAACAAACACTGCCATGGAGTCTGAACCAGTCAGAGAGCTCCTCCAGACATTTGCCAATGACCTCCAGCACCAGCACCAAGCCCTCATCGTGCTGTCTGTGGATCAGGAGCAGCGCTTCTGGGCTCTGTTCGATGCCCAGGTGGAAGATCAGCAGGTGATCCGGAGCTTGGTCCAGTCAACAGGTGCATCCAGCAGTCATCCCTCTTGCCAGCATGCTTATCCAGATGGCTAAAATGGGGCTGCAGGACGACCCCGAAGCCTTCCTCGAGCTGTTCAAGCATGTTGCAGAGCTGAGCTCATGGCCAACCTCACAGTGGGCAGCTCACCTATTGCCGCTCCTGTTGAAGGAAGCCCAGCTCGTGTCTCGGCAGCTCCCAGCCATCAGCATGCTGGAGTACCCCAACCTGAAGCAGGCCATACTGCAGCAGGTCAGCCACGACCCATAAGAGCAACGCCAGCACTGCTGCTCACTGACATATGGCAAAATGGGCCAGCTACAGTGGTGCTTGAAAGTTTGTGAACTCTTTAGAATTTTCTATATTTCTGCATAAATATGACCTAAAACATCATCAGATTTTCACACAAGTCCTAAAAGTAGATAAAGTGAACCCAGTTAAACAAATGAGACAAAAATATTATACTTGGTCATTTATTTATTGAGGAAAATGATCCAATATTACATATCTGTGAGTGGCAAAAGTATGTGAACCTCTAGGATTAGCAGTTAATTTGAAGGTGAAATTAGAGTCAGGTGTTTTCAATCAATGGGATGACAATCAGGTGTGAGTGGGCACCCTGTTTTATTTAAAGAACAGGGATCTATCAAAGTCTGATCTTCACAACACATGTTTGTGGAAGTGTATCATGGCACGAACAAAGGAGATTTCTGAGGACCTCAGAAAAAGTGTTATTGATGCTTATCAGGCTGGAAAAGGTTACAAAACCATCTCTAAAGAGTTTGGACTCCACCAATCCACAGTCAGACAGATTGTGTACAAATGGAGGAAATTCAAGACCATTGTTACCCTCCCCAGGAGTGGTCGACCAACAAAGATCACTCCAAGAGCAAGGCATGCAATAGTCAGTGAGGTCACAAAGGACCCCAGGGTAACATCCAGGCAACTGAAGGCCTCTCTCATATTGGCTAATGTTAATGTTCATGAGTCCACCATCAGGAGAACACTGAACAACAATGGTGTGCATGGCAGGGTTGCAAGGAGAAAGCCATTGCTCTCCAAAAAGAACATTGCTACTTGTCTGTAGTGGACAAGCCAGAAGGTTATTGGAAAAATGTTTTGTGGATGGATGAGACTAAAATGGAACTTTTTGGTTTAAACGAGAAGCGTTATTGTGGCAGTGGGGGCGTGGTCAAGCACCGGTCTGTGACAGGAGGGCGGAGTCAGGGAAGGTAAGTGGCAGAATCACTACACCTGAGAGCAATTAACCTGTATTTGTGTGTCTTCCCATGACCGTGCCCTACTTAAGGAGGGAGAGCGAGAGCAGAGGAGCTCACCCCTGGACTAGACGCTGGTTGTGTGTGTGTGTGTCTGGTCAATGAAAGATTGTTCACTGAAAAGTGTGACAATAAAGCCTTATTTCGAACCTGATCTCTGTCCTGCCGTCCTCTGTGCTCCACCCACGCATAGCGAACTGTTGCAGTGGTGCTGAAACCCGGGAATAGTGGAGCACAGTAGCCGATCAGCCCCATGGAGTCCTCCCCGTTCGCTGATCTGGTCCATGCCCTCGCCACGGCCCAGCAAAGCCAGCACCAGGTGCTAGTCACCCTCCGCAAGGAACAAGAACGGTGCTTCGAGGCCCTGGTGCTGGCCCAGCAGGAAGATCGGGAGGCATTCCGGCAACTCCTCACGTCGGCGGGGTCCACCAGCGCTCCCACCGAGGGCCCGTCCCCCCTCACCTTAACCAAGATGGGTCCACAGGATGACCCCGAGGCTTTTATCACGCTCTTTGAGCAAGTCGCAGAGGCCTCGGGGTGGCCGATGGAGCAGCGTGCGGCACGCCTCCTCCCCCTGCTAATGGGAGAGGCACAGCTGGCTGAGCTACAGCTCCCCACCGACCGCCGGCTGGCCTACGGGGACCTCCGCCGGGCCGTCCTCCAGCAGGTGGGGCGCACCCTGGAGCAGCAGCGCCAGCGCTTCCGCGCCTTGCGCTTGGAGGAAATAGGCCGGCTGTTCGCGTTTGGCCAGCAGCTCCGGGACGCGTGCTGGTGGTGGTTGAGGGCCGACAACCGCGACGCCAAGGGGATTATCGACCAGGTGGTGCTGGAGCAATTCATCACTCGCTTGCCAGTAGGAACCGTGGAGTGGGTCCAGTGCCACCGCCCGGCGTCGCTGGATCAGGCAGTCGAGCTGGCGGAGGACCATTTGGCGGCTGTTCCGGCGGCAGGACAGCAGATGGCGTCTTCTCTTCTCTCTCTCTCTCTCCCCTTCTGTGTCCCGTCCTTGCCCCATTCCCCCACCATGGAGGCGGGGGCCGGCGCCACCCCAGCCGGTGCCCTCCCGTTTCTCCCTTCTGTGGCTGTCTCTCACCCCCCTCAGGTGAGCCCCAGAACACCGGTGCAGAGGGGAAGCCCGGGGCCGGTTCGCTGGCGCTGCGGGGAGCTGGGCCACCTTCAACAGCAGTGCACGGTGATGGAGGTGGGCGTGGTGGTTCGGATCCCCGATGTGCCAGAGGCCACCCTCGATTGGGCCGGAGCATATCGCATACCGGTGAGTATCCAAGGGGATACATATCAGGCGTTGGTGGATTCTGGTTGTAATCAGACCTCAATTCACCAAAACCTGGTGCAAGATGAGGCATTGGGGGGAGCACAATTGGTGAAGGTGTTGTGTGTGCACGGGGATGTTCACAACTACCCTTTAGTGTCGGTCCACATTCTTTTTCGAGGGGAAAAAGTTATAGTGAAGGCGGCAGTTAATCCTTGCCTTACCCACTCTTTGATTTTGGGGACTGATTGGCCGGGATTTCGGGGTTTAATGACAAACTTAATAAAGAGTGGGTCCTGCCATTTATCAGGGGGAGGTCCTGGTGTTGCTTTGGTGGGAGGAGCTGTCACAGAGCCATCTATGTCATCTCCACGTCAGAATGAGGAGCCGCCGGCCCCTCCTCTCTCTCGGGGAATCCCTCGCCGATTTCCCATTAGAGCAGTCACGAGACGAAACTCTGCAGCATGCGTTTGACCAAGTGAGAGTAATCGATGGTCAAATGCTCCAGCCGAATGCCACCCCGTCCTTCCCCTACTTCGCGATTATGAAGGATAGGTTATATCGAGTGACGCAGGACACTCAAACTAAAGAGCGAGTCACGCAACTTTTAATTCCGAAGAGCTGCCGGGAATTGATATTCCAGGCGGCTCACTTTAATCCCATGGTTGGACACTTGAGGCAGGATAAGACACTGGCCCGAATAATGGCCCGATTCTATTGGCCGGGGATTCGCGGCAATGTTCGTAGGTGGTGTACGGCATGCCGCGAATGCCAGTTAGTAAATCCAGCGGCCATTCCAAAAGCACCTTTGCGCCCTCTACCATTAATCGAGACTCCGTTTGAAAGAATTGGGATGGATCTCGTCGGGCCATTAGATCGGTCAGCACGAGGGTACCGCTTTATATTAGTTCTGGTGGACTATGCAACGCGATACCCGGAAGCAGTGCCCCTGCTCAATATCTCAGCACGCAGTATTGCGGAGGCGCTCTTCAGCGTCATCTCCCGAGTTGGAATCCCGAAAGAGATTCTGACTGATCAAGGCACCACGTTTATGTCACAGACACTACGCGAACTGTATGGGTTATTGAGAATTAAGCCGATCCGCACCAGCGTGTATCACCCACAAATGGACGGTTTAGTGGAACGGTTCAATCGCACCCTCAAAAATATAATTAAAAAATTCATAAGTGAGGACGCACGTAATTGGGATAAGTGGCTCAAGCCCTTGTTGTTTTCAGTGTGAGAGGTCCCCCAAGCCTCCACGGGGTTCTCCCCATTCGAATTATTATATGGGCGTACGCCACGCGGCATTCTAGACATGCTGCGGGAAAATTGGGAGGAGGGACCTTCACAAAGTAAAAGCGAAATTCAATACGTTATGGACCTGCGCGCAAAACTCCACATGCTCACCCACCTAACCCAGGAGAATTTGCGGCAGGCCCAAGAACGGCAAGCCCGCCTGTACAACAAGGGTACGCGCCTTAGGGAGTTCACACCGGGAGATAAGGTACTCATTCTGTTGCCCACATCGAGCTCCAAATTGATTGCCAAGTGGCAAGGACCCTTTGAGGTCACACGGCAAGTCGGGGACGTCGACTGCGAGGTGAGGCGAACGGACAGGGGTGGGGCGCTACAGATTTACCACCTCAATCTGCTTAAACTCTGGAATGAGGAGGTCCTCGTGGCATTGGTGTTCTGGAGAAGGCGGAGCTGGGGCCGGAGGTTCAAAAAGGGGCATTGGCATCACGTACCTCTCCGGTCCCTTGTGGAGACCACCTCTCCCCGACCCAACTCACGGAGGTCGCCCAGTTGCAGACCGAGTTTTTGGACGTGTCCTCGCCCCTGCCCGGTCGCACCGACCTCATAGAGCACCACATTGAGACGCCCCCAGGGGTGGTAGTGCGTAGCCACCCTTACAGACTACCCGAACACAAAAAAAAAGTGGTTCGGGAAGAACTCGAGGCCATGCTCGAAATGGGCATCGTCGAGGAGTCCCACAGTGACTGGAGCAGCCCGGTGGTCTTGGTACCCAAGGCCGATGGGTCGGTCCGGTTCTGTATGGACTATAGGAAAGTCAACGCGGCGTCTAAATTTGACGCGTACCCAATGCCTCGTATTGATGAGTTGCTCGATCGACTCGGCACTGCTTGCTTTTATTCGACACTGGATTTGACAAAGGGATATTGGCAGATCCCCTTGACTCCACTATCCCGAGAGAAAACAGCCTTTTCCACACCATTTGGTTTACACCAATTCATCACACTTCCGTTTGGGCTGTTTGGGGCGCCTGCTACGTTTCAGCGGCTGATGGACAGGGTCCTCCGCCCCCACGCCACCTATGCGGCCACCTACCTCGACGACATCATCGCCTATAGTAATGACTGGCCGAGGCACCTCGAACACCTAAGGGCCGTCCTTAGGTCGCTGAGGCGAGCGGGTCTCACAGCCAACCCAAAGAAGTGTGCGATTGGGTGGGTGGAAGTACGGTATCTGGGCTTCCACTTGGGCAACGGGCAGGTGCATCCCCAAATTAACAAGACCGCAGCAATTGCGGCCTGCCCGAGGCCCAAGACCAAAAAGGGGGTGAGACAGTTCCTGGGGCTGGCTGGCTATTATCGTAGGTTTATACCTAATTATTCGGACGTCACCAGCCCGCTGACTGATCTCACTAAAAAGGGGGCACCAGATCCGGTCCAGTGGACGGAGCAATGCCAGCGGGCTTTTTCTGAGGTAAAGGCTGCACTGTGTGGGGGGCCACTTTTACACTCCCCTGACTTTTCTCTCCCCTTTATGTTGCAGACCGATGTGTCGGACAGAGGGCTAGGGGCGGTTTTGTCCCAGGAGGTGGAGGGGGAGGACCACCCCGTCCTGTACATCAGCAGAAAGCTGTCGGTGCGTGAGGGGCGCTACAGCACGATAGAGAATGAATGTCTGGCCATCAAGTGGGCAGTCCTCGCCCTCTGGTACTACCTGCTGGGGCGCCCTTTCACCCTCTGTTTGGACCACGCGCCCCTCCAGTGGCTCCACCGCATGAAGGATGCCAACGCGCGGATCACCCGTTGGTATCTGGCACGCCAACCCTTTAATTTCAAGGTGGTCCACAGGCTGGGGGTGCAGATGGTCGTGGTGGACTTCCTCTCCCGTCAAGGGGGGGGCGAGTCGGCTGCAGGCCGGACGGCTGCCCGGCCTGAGTCGGGCGGTGGGGGTATGTGGCAGCAGGGGCGTGGTCAAGTGCCGGTCTGTGACAGGAGGGTGGAGTCAGGGAAGGTAAGTGGCAGAATCACTACACCTGAGAGCAATTAACCTGTGTTTGTGTGTCTTCCCAGTGACCGCGCCCTACTTAAGGAGGGAGAGCGAGAGCAGAGGAGCTCACCCCCGGACTAGACGCTGGTTGTGTGTGTGTGTGTCTGGTCAATGAAAGATTGTTCACTGAAAAGTGTGACAATAAAGCCCTATTTCGAACCTGATCTCTGTCCTGCTGTCCTCTGTGCTCCACCCACGCATAGCGAACTGTTACAGTTATGTTTGGAGAAAGGAAAACACTGCATTCCAGCATAAGAACCTTATCCCATCTGTGAAACATGGTGGTGGTACACTGTAAAAAAAAAAATCTGTCATTTTAACAGGAAAACCCTGGCAGCTGGGGTGACCAGAAAATCTCTGTAAAAAATACAGCACCCCAGTAGATCACTTTACTGGCGAACATGTAAAGTGATTTACAGTGAATGAAATCACGGCTGAAATCACACTAAAACACTGCACTTGCTGCAGTTAATAACACTGTTGGGTGGTTGTTTACATTTTAATAACTTTGCCTAAATGTTGTTAGAAATCGTTAGAATTCAGTTAGAAATGGTTGGGAGTTGGAATTGAATAGTGTTTCTTGTTTCATGCAGGCTGGCATAAGCAATGAATTTATATGCATAGCCCAGAAGGCTATGTACTTTTACTAAGAAAAACCCTTCATTCTGCAGTAAGTGCATGTCAAATTGACAGAAGTTTTCTGTTATGAGTGTTACAGTATTTCTCTGTTTTTGTTACCAGTACTTGTAGCTTTAACAAATAAATTTGCTTTAAATCACATATTGATGTTGTAAATATAACAAAAACGTTCTGTTTACTGGTTTACAAAATTTAACAGTGATTTGAACAACAAATATATGTTTCGGGGTTTACAGTGCTGTTCTGTATGCATTTCACATAGTTTTACTGTAAATTTCACAGTCATTTTTTACAGTGTAGTATCATGGTTTGGGCCTGTTTTGCTGCATCTGGGCCAGGACGGCTTGCCATCATTGATGGAACAATGAATTCTGAATTATACCAGCGAATTCTAAAGGAAAATGTCAGGACATCTGTCCATGAACTGAATCTCAAGAGAAGGTGGGTCATGCAGCAAGACAACGACCCTAAGCACACAAGTCGTTCTACCAAAGAATGATTAAAGAAGAATAAAGTTAATGTTTTGGAATAGCCAAGTCAAAGTCCCAGAGTTGAAGCTGTTCTGTATAGAGGAATGGGCTAAAATTCCTCCAAGCTGGTGTGCAGGACTGATCAACAGTTACCAGAAACGTTTAGTTGCAGTTATTGCTGCACAAGGGGGTCACACCAGATACTGAAAACAAAGGTTCACATACTTTTGCCACTCACAGATATGTAATATTGGATCATTTTCCTCAATAAATAAATGATGAAGTATAATATTTTTGTCTCATTTGTTTAACTGGGTTCTCTTTATCTACTTTTAGGACTTGTGTGAAAATCTGATGATGTTTTAGGTCATATTTATGCAGAAATATAGAAAATTCTAAAGGGTTCACAAACTTTCAAGCACCACTGTATTTGCATTCATGGCACAGCTCCAGGATGCCTACCAACAGTGGCTGCTGGCAGGGGAGTGCGATCTCGAAACCATCATTGAGTGAGTGACAGTGGAGCAGTTCATCACCCAAATGCTGAGCAAGACATGAGTATTGATCCAGTGTCACCAAGCAGCATCGCTGGTGGAGGTAGTCCGGCTGGCCGAGGACAACCTGATGGTGTTTCCAGGAGCAGGTGCTCCTGCAAGTTCTCATCCTCTCTCTCACTTTCACTTACCTCCCCCTCCCTCTCGCTCTCACTCTCCTCACCCCTCCCCTACCCCAGCCCTGAAGAAACGGGGGCCAAATCCCCCAAAACCCAGTCCCCACATTTGTGTCTGTCCTTGTGTTTCTTCTCTCTCTTCTTCTGTAACTATGCTGCCATTAATACCCTCTCTCTCTCCACAGGTGGACTAATCCATGCCCACCAGAACCAGAAGCAAGCCCGGGCAGGTCTGTCAGCACGGTGGGAAGGTAGGGAATCAGCACTTCTGCAAGGAGGCAGGGCTACTGATTCACATCCTTGATGCACCGCAGGCTTTCCCTGATCGAGCAGGAGTGTACGGAGTGGCTTTGATGGATTCTAGTTATAATCAGACCTCCATGCATCAAAGCCTGATTCAGTGTAGGGCACTGGGAAATGCACGATTGGTGAAGGTCAGATGTGTGCACAGTGACATCTACAGTAAAAATATCCACTAATGCCTGTCACTATTCAATTCCGGGGAGAAAAGCATAGTGTGGAGACGGTGGTTAGTCCAAGCCTCACCCATCTGCTTCTCCTGGGAACAGATTGGCCAGGGATTAAACCATTTATGAAACAGATAATAGTGGGTGGGTCCTGCAGTAGTACATCATGGGGAATCCCATCACAACACTAGCTGGGGAGGCGGTCCCAGGGCTGTCTGTGTCAGCTCCGATTCATGATGACACAGAGAGTGGGGAGAGCCCTCCTCCCTCTCTGGGGAATCCCTTAGGGGACTTCCCATTGGAGCAGATGCGTGATGAGTCTCTGAGACACACTTTTGACCAAGTGAAAGTAATTGATGGCCAAACCTTCCAACCTAATGTTACACTTTCCTTTCCGTATTTCTGTATGTAACAGTTCCTATAGGTGGGTGGAGCACAGAAGGACAGCAGGCCAGAACTGAGTTCACAAAACTCTTTATTTGCACTTTTCAGTAGCAAAGCGCACACTCTCCCAGCCACACGCATACACACACATAAGTCATCTGGTTGGGGAGAGAGCTCCCTCTGCTCTCGCTCTCTCTCCTTAAATAGGACGCGGTCACTGGGAAGACACACAAACACATTAATTAGCGACAGGTGTAGTGATTCTGCCACTTACCTTCCCTGACTCCGCCCTCCGGTCACAGACCGATGCTTGACCACGCCCCCGCTGCCACATACCCCCACTGCCCGACTCAGGCCGGGCGGCCATCCGGCCTGCAGCCGACTCCCCCCCCCCTTGATGGGAGAGGAAGTCCGCCATGACCATCTGCGCCCCCGGCCTGTGGATCACCTTGAAGTTAGAGGGTTGGAGTGCCAGATACCAACGGGTGATCCGCGCGTTGGCATCCTTCATGCGGTGGAGCCAGTGGAGGGGCGTGTGGTCTGAACAGAGGGTGAAAGGGCATCCCAGCAGGTAATAACGGAGGGTGAGGACCACCCACTTGATCGCCCATTTCGAGCATGGCCTCGAGTTCTTCCTGAACCACTTTTTTCTTGTGCTCGGGTAACCTGTAAGGGCGGCTACGCACTACCACCCCCGGGGGCATATCAATGTGGTGTTCTATGAGGTTGGTGCGGCTGGGCAGGGGCGAGAACACATCCGAAAACTCGGTCTGCAACTGGGCAACC
Source organism: Neoarius graeffei (assembly GCF_027579695.1). Lineage (NCBI taxonomy): Eukaryota > Metazoa > Chordata > Actinopteri > Siluriformes > Ariidae > Neoarius > Neoarius graeffei. The sequence continues at coordinate 97,914,881 of NC_083575.1, read as the reverse complement.
TCCGCGAGTTGGGTTGGGGGGGAGGTGGTCTCCACAGGGGACCGGAGAGGTACTACTGTTCCTTTTTGAACCTCCGGCCCCAGCTCCACCTTCTCTGGAACCACCGACACCAACGCCACGGGGACCTCCTCATTCCAGAGTTTGAGCAGATTGAGGTGGTAAATCTGTAGCTCCCCACCCCTGTCTGTTCGCCTCACCTCATAGTCGAAGTCGCCGACCCGCCGTGTGACCTCAAAGGGTCCTTGCCACTTGGCGACTAATTTAGAGCTTGATGTGGGCAACAGTACGAGTACTTTATCTCCCAGTGCGAACTCTCTAAGGTGCGTACCCTTGTCATACAGGCGGGTTTGCCGTTCTTGGGCCTGCCGCAAATTCTCCTGGGTTAGGTGTGTGAGTGTGTGGAGTTTTGGGCGCAGGTCAATAACGTATTGAATTTCGTTTTTACTTGGTGAAGGTCCCTCCTCCCAATTTTCCCACAGCACATCTAAAATGCCATGCGGCTTACGCCCATATAATAATTCAAACGGGGAGAACCCCGTGGAGGCTTGGGGGACCTTTCGCACTGCAAATAACAAAGGTTCAAGCCATTTATCCCAGTTACGTGCGTCCTCACTTACGAATTTTTCAATTATCTTCTTGAGGGTGCGATTAAACCGTTCAACTAAACCGTCCGTTTGTGGGTGATACATGCTGGTGTGGATCGGCTTAATACCTAATAACCCATACAGTTCGTTCAGTGTTCGTGACATTATCGAGGTGCCTTGATCATTCAGAATCTCTTTCGGGATTCCAACTCGGGAGATGATGCGGAAGAGTGCCTCCGCAATACTGCGTGCTGAGATATTGCGAAGAGGCACTGCTTCTGGGTATCGTGTTGCATAGTCCACCAGAACTAATATAAAGCGGTACCCTCGTGTTGACCGATCTAATGGCCCGACGAGATCCATCCCAAGTCTTTCAAATGGGGTCTCGATTAATGGTAGAGGGCGCAAAGGCGCTTTTGGGATGGCCGCTGGATTTACTAACTGGCATTCGCGGTACGCCGTACACCACCTACGGACATCGCCGCGAATCCCTGGCCAATAGAATTGGGCCATTATTCGGGCTAGTGTCTTATCCTGCCCCAAGTGTCCAGCCATGGGATTAAAGTGAGCCGCCTGGAATACCAGTTCCCAGCGGCTCTTCGGAATTAAAAGCTGCATGACTCGCTCTTTAGTTTGAGTGTCCTGCGTCACTCGGTATAATCTATCCTTCATAATTGCCAAGTAGGGGAAGGATGGGGTGGCGTTCGGCTGGAGCGTTGGACCATCGATTACTCTCACTTGGTCAAACGCATGCTGCAGAGTCTCGTCTCGCGACTGATCTAATGGGAAGTCCGCTAGGGATTCCCCAATAGAGAGAGGAGGGGCCGGCGGCTCCTCACTCTGACGTGGAGATGACATAGATGGCTCTGTGACAGCTGCTTCCACCAAAGCGACACAGGGACCTCCCCCTGTTAAATGGCAGGACCCACTCTTCACTAAGTGTGTCATTAAATCTTGAAATCCCAGCCAATCAGTCCCCAAAATTATAGAGTGGGTGAGGCGAGGATTAACCGCCGCCTTCACTATAAATTTTTCCCCTCGAAAAAGAATGTGGACCGACACTAAAGGGTAGTTGTGAACATCCCCGTGCACACACAACACCTTCACCAATTGTGCTCCCCCCAATGCCTCATCTTGCACCAGGCTTTGGTGGATTGAGGTCTGATTACAGCCAGAATCCACCAACACCTGATATGTATCCCCTTGGATAATCACCGGTATGCGATATGCTCCAGCCTGATCGGGGGTGGCTCCTGGCGCGTTGGGGATCCGAACCACCGCACCCACCTCCATTACCGAGCACTGCTGTTGGAGGTGGCCCGGCTCTCCGCAGCACCAGCAAACCGGCCCGGGCTTCCTCTCTGCACTAGTGCTCTGGGGCTCACTCACCTGAGGAGGGGGAGAGACAGACACAGAAGGGAGAAATGGAAGGGCACCGCGGGTGTGGCGGGCCGGCTGGGGTGGGGCCGGCCCCTGTCTCCGCGGTGGGGGAATGGGGTGAGGAGGAGACACAGGAGGAGGGGAGAGAGAGAGAGAGGAGAGAAGAGAAGAGGTCATCTGCTGTCCTGCCATCGGGACAGCCGCCAAATGGTCCTCCGCCAGCTCGATTGCCTGATCCAGCGACCCCGGGTGGTGGCACTGGACCCACTCTGCGGTTCCTGCTGGTAAACGTGCGATGAACTGTTCCAGTACCACCTGGTCGATGAGTCCCTCGGCTTCGCAGTTGTCGGCCCTCAACCACTGCCAGCAGGTGTCCTGGAGTTGCTGGCCAAACGTGAACGGCTGGCCAACTTCCTCCAAGCGCAAAGCGCGGAAGCGCTGATGCTGCTGCTTGGGGGTGCGCCCCACATGCTGGAGAACGGCCCGGCGAAGGTCCGCATAGGCCAGCCGGCGGTCGGCGGGGAGCTGTAGCGCGGCCAGCTGCACCTCTCCCGTTAGCAGGGGGAGGAGGCACGCCACGCGCTGATCCATCGGCCACCCCGAGGTCTCCGCGACTTGCTCAAAGAGCGTGATGAATGCCCCGGGGTCGTCCTGCGGGCCCATCTTTGTTAGGGTGAGGGGGGACGGGCCTGCGGTGGGAGCGTTGGTAGACCCTGCCGACGTGAGGAGGTACCGGAACACCCGACGATCTTCCTGTTGCACCAGCACCGGGGCCTCGAACTGTTGTTCTTGCTCCTTTCGGAGGGCGAGCAGCACCTGGTGCTGGCTCTGTTGGGCCATGGTGAGGGTGTGGATCAGGTCTGCGAAGGGGGAGGACTCCATGGGGCTGTTCTCTTCTGTGCTCAGTCCCGGGTTTTGGCACCACTTGTAACAGTTCCTATAGGTGGGTGGAGCACAGAAGGACGGCAGGCCAGAACTGAGTTCACAAAACTCTTTTTATTTGCACTTTTCAGTAGCAAAGTGCACACTCTCCCAGCCACATGCATACACACACATAAGTCATCTGGTTGGGGAGACAGCTCCCTCTGCTCTCGCTCTCTCTCCTTAAATAGGGTGCAGTCACTGGGAAGACACACAAACACATTAATTAGCGACAGGTGTAGTGATTCTGCCACTTACCTTCCCTGACTCCGCCCTCCGGTCACAGACCGATGCTTGACCATGCCCCCGCTGCCACAGTGTATTATTAAGGATAGGTTATATTGAGTGACATAGGACACTCAAACCAAGGAAGAGATAACACAGTTGTTAGTCCCGAAGAGCCATAGAGAACTTTTATTCCATGTGGCTCATCATAATCCTATGGCTGAGCAGTTGGGGCAGGATAAAACAATGAATCATCTCTTTGCCAGTTTCTGTTGTGGTGTGGAGAAGATAAACTCCCATCCACTGGCTCCCCAGGTTGCAGATAGGGGAACGGCCTTCAGATATGGTGGCTAGCTGTGAATATATTGAATAAGCAGTGCCGGACAAAAACACGAGTTGCCCGTTGGCAAGGCATAGCACTTGTTAAGCCACCCGAGCCAGGGTTATGGTGAAAATATTGGCAGCAGGATGTCAGAATTAGGTGGATGCAGTATCAAATAGACCTGATTTCTGGACTTATCCTAAGTGGGTGTTTTGTAGGAGACCCAACCATTCTGAGTTAGTAGGAAACTGTGGCTGAGGGAGGAGTAGCACCCCCTTTGCAAATCAGCAACAGAAAAACCAATCATGAAAGCAAACTCTACAGCACCAAGGGCTAAAGCCCCTTGTACAGTTCCTGAAAAACCTGCAAGTTCTACAGAAATCCATGAAGATGTCTCCTTAAATCTGCAAGGAAGGGAGGGATCTGATAGTAGTAACCAAAGGGAGAGACTATTAGGTTGCAAGCATTACCTGTATGTGGCAACCATGAATGTAAGAACAATCAGACTAGACAGTAAACGTCAAGAACTGGTCAACAACTGTGATAGTACACTATTTTCAATTCTTGGTATAGTAGATCACAAAATTGTGCATGATGACATAGAAGTTCCTGTGTCATGCCAACCTTATGGTAAGTACATGCTTATCACCGTATCTGCTTGGAGAAATGCCAACAACTCAGCTGCAGGAGGTGTAGGACTCATAGTTGACAAAAAGGCAGAAAGTGCTCTGGCAGAAGTAAAACACTGGAATGAGAGACTCTTGATAGCGAATTTCGTAGCAAGGGGATTCCCAACACTAACCATAATTGTCCACTACTCTTCTGTTGAAGGCAGTGATAATGCAAAAGAACACTATGAAAACCTGCTGGCAGCTATAAATGACACGCCTAAGCACAATATCCTACTGGTTCTTGGAGATTTCAATGCCCACATAGGAGAAGACATAGCCAGGTACACCTACCACAAGCATACCAACAGCAATGGAAAAACTGTTAATGATCTTGTTAATGAGGATGGACTAGTTGTTACCAACACACAGTTCCAGAAGAAACAGGGTAAGCTATGGACTTTCATCTCTGACATGAGTGCAGCGAAATCACAAGTCAACTTCATAATGATCAACAAGAAGTGGAGAAATTCATTTAAGAACTGTGAAGCGTACAACTCTTTCAGCAGCATTGGTTCAGACCACAGAGTAGTCACAGCCACATTAAAGTTAAGTCTGCAAACAAGCAAGATTCCCACAAGAGAGATACTTGACTGGAATGTTCTATGCATCCAAGACACTAGAGACCAGTATAACCTGCAAGTTAAGAACAGATATGAGATGCTGCATGTAGAGAACGAATCTGCAACTGAAGATTACGAGCACTTCATACAAGCCAACAAGGAAGTGGCAAAGGAAATTATACCTCAATGAAAGAAAGTAAGATGGAAATTTACCTCTGAGGATGCAAGAGTGCAGAATGCAAGGAATGAAATGCAGTATATGGTCAGCAAGTACCAAAACCAACCAAGTAACACCAATTATGAGAACTTGCAAAAAGAAAAGACAAAGGTACAAGAGGCATATGATGCAGTATCTGAGGATGAGCTATCTGAGATTATACGGAAGGTGGAGGAAGCTGATGAGAGCAGTAGATACGGTCAAAGTTGGAGACTGATAAATTCAATAACTGGAAGGAAGTCTGCTAAAAAGGGCATATTGAAAGGCACAAGCAAAGGAGATTGACTAAAGAAATGGCAGCAATACTTCAGTGGGCTACTTGGAAGTGAACCAACAGTAGGGGGAGATCCAAATGAAGATATATCACCTGTTCTAAATGACCTTGATATCCAATCTGGTCCGTTTAGCAAGGAGGAGTATGTGAAAGTGAAGAAGAGTTTGACTCTTGGCAAAGCAGCTGGACCCAATGACATACCACCTGAAGTACTAAAGTTATGTGATTTTGATGACATTATCCTCTCATTTGCAAACAGGCTGTTTCAAGGTGATAAACCAGATCAATGATCAATAGGAAATCTCATTCCAGTTCCAAAATCAGGAGACCTGAGTGAATATACCGAGGTATCATGCTCACAGTTATTGCTGCCAAAATCACCAACAAGATGATACTGAACAGAATTCAACCAGAAATTGACAAGCACTTGCGGCCAAACCAGAATGGGTTCTGCCCTGGACGCTCTACAACTGCTCACATCCTAGCATTGCGTCACCTCATTGAGGGTGTGCGAAGCAATAACCTAAAAGCCATCATCACCTTTGTTGACTTCCACAAAGCCTTTGATAGCATATACAGGGGGAAGATGATGAAGATCTTGGAAGCATATGGAGTCCCTGAAGATCTGGTAGCAGTTATCAGCAAGCTCTATGAAAACATGCATGCTAGAGTACTGTCACCTGATGGGGAGACTGATCTGTTCAGCATTGTTCCCGGAATACAACAAGGTGATACTTTGTCTTTTTGTGATTGTACTTGATTATGCCATGTGTCAAGCAATAGAGGGTAGGGAAACAGATCTTGGTTTTGAATGAGAAAGGAGAAGGGGCAGGCATCATCCAGCAGTATCCATATGCGATCTGGACTTTGCTGATGACATAGCTTTATTGTCAGAGGAAATCCAACAGGCTCAGGAGCTACTAATGTGAGTGGAGCATGAATCAGCAAAAGTGGGACTGCAATTAAATGACAAGAAAACTGAGGTCATGGCATACAACCAGGAACTGCCCATTAAAATCATCACAAGAAGCGATAATACCTTGAAAGTAGTCAGCAACTTCAAGTACCTTGGATCCTGGATGGAAAGTACAGAGAAGGATTTAGAGGTTAGGAAGGTACTAGCTTGGAGTAGCTGCCACAAATTAAAAAAGATCTGGAATTTCTCACTCCCACGCAAGATCAAAGTAAGGTTGTTCCTTGCTACTGTTGAGAGTGTGCTACTATATGGCAGTGAAACATGGTCACTCACAAAGTCTTTGGAGAGGAAGCTAAATGGATGCTACACACGAATGTTATGAATGTGCCTAAATGTCTCATGGAAACAAAAACTCACAAATGAGGAGCTCTACCAGGAATTGCCACTGGTTACAGAAAAGGTAGCAGAAAGAAGGATGAAGCTTGCTGGTCACTGTATTAGACACCCTGAGGTCACTGCATCAGCACTTGTGCTCTGGCAACCATCAAAGGGTAGGGTTAGAGGTAGACCTCCAACCAACTATATTGACAACTTGCATAGAGACACAGGTCTTCAGGAGGTCACAGAAATAAGACCAGCAATGCAAGAAAGGATGCAGTGGAGTAAGCAGTTAAGATTGGTTCGAGTGGGAGCTTGGACTAAGTAAGTAAGTATTGCCCAGGGATTTGCACCAATGCCTGCAGGTGGTGTGCGGCTTGTCATGAATGCCAGCTGGTAAAGTCATAATGAAGGTGTACCTTGAATTACAGCGCCTGATGAAGGCACTACTTTTATGTCACACACACTAAGCAAATTGTACGAATTATTGGGGATTAAACTGATTCGTACTAGTGTTTATCATCTGTAAACGGATGGGCTGGTTGACTGATTTAACCAAACATTTAAAAACATGATTTGTAAGTTCATTCATGGGTTTGCTAAAAACTAGGACAGGTGGCTAGACCCTCTGTTGTTTGCAGTGTGTGAGGTCCCACAAGCCTGTATGGGCGCAAGCCCTATGATATTTTAGACATCATTAGAGAAAATTGGGAGGAGGGACCTTCTCAAAGCAAAAATGAAATTCAATATGTTCTTGACATGAGAGCAAAACCCCATGCATTGAGTCACATAACCCAGGAGAATTTGCTACAGGCCCAAGAACATCAATTTCAGCTGTACAACAGAGGGACACAGCTAAGGGAATTTGCACCGGGAGATAAATTCCTCATTTTACTGCCCACTTCAAGCTCAAAATTGGCCACCAAATGGCAAGGGCCCTTTGAGGTCACACGGCGAATTGGGAAGGTTGACTATGAGGTCAAGCATCCAGATAGAGGTGATATGTCAAATTTACCACCTCAATCTCCTGAAACCGTGGAGAAAGGAGGTTCCTGTGTCTCTAGCGAAGGTAGTTCCAGAGAGGGCAGAACTGGGACCAGAGGTAAGTCTAAAAAGTGTGGCCCAATTCACCCTGGTTCCCTGTGGAAATCACCTCTCACTGTCCCAGAGAGCACAGGTGAATAGGATGCAGAAGGAATTCTGCAACATTTTTCCACTATTCCCAGGTTGCACAGACCTCATAGAACACCATATTGAGACTCCTTCAGGGGTGGTGGTGTGCAGCTGCCCATATCAGCTCCTCGAGCACAAGAAAAATGTGATTCAGGATGAACTCCTGGCTATGGTTAAGATGGGGGTAATTGAGGAGTCGCACAGCGACTTTAGCAGCCCGGTAGTCTTGGTTCCCAAGACCAATGGGTCAGTCCAGTTCTGTGTAGACTATAGAAAAGTCAATGCAAACTGTTTTAGGGACAAAATTAGCTCATGTTTTAAGTCGTTCAAATTCTGTAAAGCTGCTTTGCGAGAATGTTTATTGTTAAAAGCACTATACAAATAAACTTGACTTGACTTGACTTGAATGCAGTGTTTAAATTTGATGTATACCTGATGCCCTGCATTGATGAACTGCTCAATTGGTTAGGTGCAGCTCACTTTTACTCAACACTGGATTTAACAAAGGGATATTGGCAGATCCCCATGACTCCATTATCCCATGAGAAAATGGCCTTTTCCACTCCAATTTGTCACCCTTCCTTTTGGGTTGTTTGGGGTCCCAGTGACATTTCACTGTCCCAAAGACCAAACTCTCCGTCCCCACAATGCATATACAGTGGCCTATCTAGATGACATAATAATTTATAGTCATGACTGGAAGCAGCATCTACAGGATGGTCCTGAGGCCACTGAGGTGCACTGGGCTCACAGCAAACCCAAAAAAGTGTGCAATTGGATAGGTGGAAGTATGGTATCTGGGCTTCCACTTGGGTCATGAGCAGATGCATCCCCAAATGGATAAGACTGCAGTGATTGCATCCTGCCCAAGACCTAAGACCAAAAAGGGTATTAGGCAGTTCCTAGGGCTGGCTGTCTATAGGTGGTTCATGCCTAACTTTTCAGTTACCAGCCTGCTGACTGACCTCATTAAAAAGGGAGCGCCACATCTGGTCCAGTGGATGGAGTTGTGTGAACAGGCTTTTACTCAGGTAAAAGTAGTTTTGTGTGGGGGCCCGCTGTTGCATTCTCCTGACTTTTCTCTCCATTTTGTTTTACAGACCGATGCATCAGACAGAGGGCTGGGGGCCGTTTTGTCACAGCTGGTGGTGGGGAGGAGCGCCCCGTGCTGTACATCAGCTGCAAGCTCTCCATGTGAAAGTCAAAGTACAGCATGAGAGAGAAGGAGTGTCTGGCCATCAAGTGAATGGTCCTCACTCTCCACTACTACCTGCTAGGACACGCATTCACCCTCTGTTCTGGCCATGTCCCTCTCAAGTGGCTCCACCACATGAAAGATGCCAATGCGTGGATCACTTCTTGGTATCTGGCCCTTCAGTCCTTTAAGTTCAAGGTAGTCCACAGGCTGGGGTGCAGATGGTGGTGGCAGATTACCTCTTCTGTCGGGGGGGGGGGGGGGGGGGGGGGGGGAGTCAGCTGCAGGCTGGACAGCTCCCCGGCCTGAGTTGGGTATGTGGTAGCAGGGGCGTGGTCGAGCGTCGGCTGTGAATGTCAAGGAGTCAGGTTGAACCAACAGGTAATGTGTGATGAGGTACGCCTGTGTCTAATTACTGGCTGTTTATTAACATGTGTCTCTGTGTGTCTTTCAGACAGCCAGGAATGAGAGAGAGAGCTGTGTCACCCCATCGTACGTGTGTGTGTCTAGTGTGCCATAATAGTAAAAGTGACTAGAAAGTGCCAATAAAAGTTCAAGCGTACCTTGAATTACAGCGCCTGCTTCCAGTTCCTCAATGATCACTCCCACAAAGTTGTTACAATGTTTCATATGTTATTTCATAGTTTTGATGTCTTCAGTATTGTTGTACAATGTAGAAAATAGTCACAATACAGAAAGACCTTGAATAAGTAGGTGTACAAACTTTTGACTGGTGAGATATATATATATATATATATATATATAATCTCATCTCATTATCTCTAGCCGCTTTACCCTGTTCTACAGGGTCGCAGGCAAGCTGGAGCCTATCCTAGCTGACTATGGGCAAGAGGCGGGGTACACCCTGGACAAGTCACCAAGTTATCACAGGGCTGACACAGAGACAAACAACTATTCACACTCACATTCACATCTATGGTCAATTTAGAGCCACCAATTATCCTAACCTGCATGTCTTTGGACTGTGGGGGAAACCGGAGCACCCGGAGGAAACCCACACAGATACGGGGAGAACATGCAAACTCCGCACAGAAAGGCCCTCGCTGGCCACGGGGCTCAAACCCAGAACCTTCTTGCTGTGAGACAACAGTGCTAACCACTACACCACTATGCCACCACACACACACACACATATACATATATACATATATTTGCAAGGCAATTGGTCCTAGGTCCTAGTGTGAGTATATCTTAACTTCCAGGTCAGCGACCAGGGTTGTGATACTCCTTCCAGATAATCTTGTTCATCGTTTGGTGTAATTATTGGGAGTGAGAATCCAAAATTGTCCCCATGGCGTGAGGGCTGAACACAGGTCTCCCACCTCTGCTGGATCCATGGTTTCTGGTGAATTCAGGACTCACAAGACTAACAAGGTGCAATTTCAAATTTAAAGAGCATAAATGATAAGCTGTTCAAGTTCAAACACAAAATATACTTAATTTCTGTATCCAGAGGGTGATCAAGATAGGACAGGGTCTGAACATGGAACGGACACAGGATAACCAGAACCAGGGATAAATGAACACATTAGGAAAACCGAGAAGAGTAGGAAGGGTCATACACGGAATAGCAATTAGGAATTGATGGAATGAGCTATGAAGTTCAGCAGAGCTCCTTCTCTTTGATTAATTGCTGATAGAATAGATTAGAATAGAATATATTTATTGTCATTGTAACGTACAACGAAACTGGAGTGCAATCCTCATCAGTCAAACTCACAGAAACAAGACAGGTGTGATGTGGTCATATTTTCTAGTTCTAGTAAGGACTCTTGCTGCTGCATTTTGAACTAACTGGAGCTTGTTTATCCACTTATTGGAACATCCAGACAGTAAGGCATTACAATAATCCAACCTGGAGGTAATGAAAGCATGAACTAGTTTTTCCGCATCATATAGTGACATTAAATTTCTTATCTTAGCAATATTTCTGAGATGAAAGAAAGCTATCCGGGTAATGTTATCAATGTGAGTTTTGAATGAAAGACTGGAGTCAATAATCACTCCGAGGTCTTTTACTGCTGTACGTGAAGAAACAGAAAGGCCATCCAGAGTCACTGTGGAATCAGAAAACTTACTTCTAGCTGTATGTGGTCCGAGTACAAGTACTTCAGTCTTGTCAGAGTTAAGCAGAAGGAAATTAATAAGCATCCAGTGTCTGTCCTTCACACATTCCTCAATTCTATTAAGCTGGTGTCTCTCATCAGGTTTTGCAGAAACATACAATTGTATTTCATCAGCATAACAGTGGAAACTAATACAATGTTTACAAATAATATCACCCAGAGGGAACATATATAAAGAAAAAAGCAGTGGACCCAAGACAGAACCTTGTGGAACACCAAACTTTACCTCAGTACGTCTAGAAATATCACCATTTATATCAACATACTGATAGCGATCAGTTAAATAAGAGCTGAGCCAGGAGAGGGCCGTTCCCTTAACTCCCACAACATTTTCTAGTCTATCCAGAAGAATGGAATGATCAATGGTATCAAATGCTGCACTAAGGTCAAGCAACTCAAGTAGCAAGACACAGCCCTGATCAGATGCCAACAGTAGGTCGTTTACTACTTTAACCAGAGCTGTCTCTGTGCTATGATTAGGTCTAAATCCTGACTGATACATTTCATGGATGTTATTCCTATGTAAATATGAGCATAACTGCTGTGCCACAGCTTTTTCAAGGATCTTGGAGATAAAGGGGAGGTTTGATATTGGCTGATAATTGGACAGCTGACAGGGATCAAGGTCAGGTTTTTTAATCAGGGGTTTGATAACTGCTAGTTTAAAGGATTTGGGTACATAGCCAATCATGAGAGAAAAATGTATTATTTTTAGAAGCGGTTCAATTACTTCAGGTATTATCTGTTTGAATAGACGTGTAGGTAAGGGATCTAGTACGCAAGTTAAGGCTTTTGATGCCGAGATTAATGAAAGTAATTCAGTTTCTTTAAGGGGAGTAAAACATTCTAATTGATGATCTGATACAGTTATATGGTTAACTAAAAGGTCACTTACATTGTCTGACCTTAAATTAGTAGTTTGAATTTTTTGCCAGATATTCTCAATTTTGTCATTAAAAAAATTCATGAAATTGTTGCTATTACATACTTCATCACCACCAGCGTACGTGCTACTGGCCAGTAGTCATTGAGGCTGGTGATGAAGGGTTTTTTGGGTAAGGGGACGATGGTGGTCTTCAGGCAAGGTGGGACAGTAGACTGGGATAAGGACCTATTGAGGTATTTCACCCACGTGACCAAGTCACGTGACACAGCCATTTTGGACGGCACGCTTAAGTCCTTCAGTGCAAGGCGGTATGAGATGGTGGAGACCTTTGCACATTTTAACAAGAAAGTAAGCTGTGATTCATGTTAAATTGGATCTGTCTTTTATCACAAACACTGTACCCAGCCTTGGTATGGAGCCCTTTTTATTTATTTCTGTGTCCCGTTTCTTTCTAGCCTTTGTTATTGCGTTTTATGTCTGATGTCTGCTACATGCAACCCTAGACAAATTAACACTGCCTTATTTCACTGCTCAGATGGGTTAACAAACACTGACCCATTTACTTTTTGTTATATATTTTATCAAAATTGCGTTACCTGATAAACTAACCTGAAATGAAATGATCACTGCAAAGTCTGGAGTACTCTGTTGGCTCCCAATCCTGTCTCTTCACAGCTGCAATCCATTTAGCCCTCTTGTCTGGGTCAGTAGGAAACCGGTAGTGATGTGTCGGTCGCGAACGATCCGGTTCAAAGAGCCAACTCTTTGAAGTGAACGACGGGAGCTGGCTCTTCGGTGGGAGCCGAGTTGGGGAGCCGAATTAGTTTTTTGTCCTTAGGTGCCTCAGAGAGAGAGACTTTCACAAAAAAAGTTGCTGTCCGATTGCGTCTTTGTGTTGTCTATTACCATTCAAAGGAAAAAAAGTAGCATGGTGTACGCCTACTTTTTTTGGTTGGGGGGGTTGATGTCATTCCCAGCTGCGAAAATACGAAAATTGGTGTAATGCTTAAAGCTGTGGAGCGCAGGGGAGAGGAGTCTGTGAGGCACCTGAGGAGGGGAAAATCAGCTGTGTATTTTATATTGGTAATATAACACAGTTTTGCATTATGTTTGTGAGAAAATAATTTATTAATTGTAAGTTTTATTTCTATAGCTAGAACATTGTTACACTGCTATACTTTACAAAGCTTTACAATGGCTACAAAAACTAAAAAATAAAATGGAAAACATCCTATTGATAAAATATAAATAATAATGTAATTAATTAACTAGTTAATTACAGCAATTAAATCAAAAATAAAATCTCAGGAGCCGTTTGGGAGCCGAAAGAGCCGGCTCCTTATAGTAAGAAGAGCCAAAAGAGCCGGCTCCTGAAAAAGAGCCGAAATTCCCATCACTAGAAACCGGTAAAAGGAGTGTCCTGCATGCTGTCCCTGTCTGTTGTGGCAGCCCACAGCACAACAAGCAAACACCATGGTTATTTATAGAGTGCTTACTGACAAATTAATCTATTCTAGGTGTCTGTAACACGTTTTTTTACAAGCTGGTTCTCCCTCTCTGTCTGCAGCGTTAGTATGTAGCTTGACGTTCAAAATGGCGGACACCGGGGCGTCACGTGACCCTGTGACGTCAGGTGAAATACCTCAATTGAAAATTTTAGTGAAGATCCCAGCAAGCTTGCCTGCACAGTCTTTCAGCATGCACCCAGAGATGCCATCAGGGCCCACTGCCTTCCTTGGGTTAACCGCCCTCAGCGTGTGCCTCACCTCATGCTCTTCCATTGTGAGGGTTAAGTTGCTGCCAGCTGCTGGTAGTGGCGTGGCTGCTTCTGATGACTTCACCTCAAAATGAGCAAAGAAGAGATTCAGCTCCTTTGCCAGTGAGGCTTCACCCTCAGCAGCCCCGAGGCCTGGCCTGGTGAGGTGTTGGACTGCCTGTCACACCTGCCTGCTGTTGTTGCTGTCCAGGTGATTGTCGATCCTCCTCCTGTAGTCCTCCTTCCCGATGCCTCTCTTCAGGTTGGCTCAGGCCATGCTGTAGAGAGCCCTGTCTCCAGACCTGAAGGCAGTGTTTCTTTCCTTTAGTAACTGCTGTACCTCCCTGGTCATCCAGGGTTTCTGATTGGGATAGACCCGGATGCGTTTGCCCACTGTGACCATGTCTACACAGTTCTTTATATAGCACAGGACAGTGTCTGTGAACACCTCCAGGTCCTCATGCTCAAAAATGTCCCAGTCAGTGCTATTAAAGCAGTCCTGCAGTTGCTGAGAGGCTCCATCAGGCCAGATTTTAACAGTCTTGATGGTGGTAAGTGCAGTTTTCTGGAGGGGAGTGTATGCAGGGATTAGTAGCAGGGACTTGTGGTCTGACTGGCCCAAGTGTGATAGTGGTCTTGCCCTGAAGCCCCGCTTAATGTTTGTGTAGACCTTGTCCAGTGTGTTAGCTCCTCTGGTAGCACACTCTACATGCTGGTGAAGTTTGGGGAGCACTGTTTTTAAATCCACATAGTTAAAGTCCCCCGCTATGATGTGCACAGTGTCTGGATACATGCTCTGCTGTAAGCTAATGCTGCTATGTGAAAGTCTGAGAGCCTGATGTGTTTAGAACCTGTTGTGGCTAAACAGCCTGATTTGTGAGCGGACATTGATGATGACATTCTGGGCAGATGAAGGTATCACATGCTGGTGGTAGAACCTGGGACCTCATGTTTTGGGCAGCACAGTGCTCTTGTAACTTGGTGATACATCAGTACTTGAAACACATTATGCCATCATAGCATGCTGACCGCCACTCCAATCAACTGAGCGCTTGTCTTTCCCATGTGTCAAAGGATATGCCACACATGTTGAGATTGAACTTCAAGATATCCTTATCCCTCTTATACTGCCCCCCTTGAGCATGTCAGCTGTTTGTGAGCTCCTCATAGAAGAGGGCTTTGGGTATTCGATTGTCCTCCATTTGGACGAGATGCCCTGCCCAACAGAGTTGGCTCTTGATCCAGAGTGCTTCAATTCCCTTGATACCGGAGTGCTCAAGCACAGCCATATTTGGCACTTTGTCTTTCCATGAAATGCCACAGATTTTATGAAGGCATCTGAGATGGAACTGATTGAGTTTTTTTCATGTGCTGGCTCTACCACATCCAGCTTTCACTGCCATACAGGAGTGTGGGTAGAACAAATGCCCAATAGACAACAATCTTCATACTCAGGTGGATTCCATGGTCTGACCAGACTCTGATGCAGCCTTCCAGAAGGTGCAGGAAGGAATCCGGAATTATGACGTAATCAGTAAGAGTTCTCAGCTGGCCTAGAGTCTAAGTGCTTTACTTACTTGACAACAAACAGGAAGTCCTTGTAACAACCGAAGAAGAGCACCTGTACCTGAATAACTAATGATATGGATAAGAAAAGTGCACAATCAAAAGAAAAAACAAAACAAAACAAAAAAAAGGCTGAATAATGTATCAGCCAGCAGGTGGTGCTAACACACCACATGTGCATAAATCCAGCTCACAGGTCAGAAGGAGTTCATGAATTTTCAATAAGTGCTCAGTTTAACTTGAATACAGTGTAACTGTACAGTCAGTGTGTCGTTAGTAAATACATGATACAGTAGTTGTTTCAGTCGATGTGCTAAGGATGCATTAATAATGCACTAATGCTGCGTTAATAACACGGGAAGCTCGTGTCTGCTCCTGTAATCACTGTTTAATACTACACTTCATACATGAATCCATGAAAGAAGCTATTGTAAGAGAAGAATCTGTTGCTTTGCAAAACACACACACACACACACACACACACACACACACACACACACACACACACACACACACAAGCCCATGTACACTCATACAGCTTGGAATGAAAATATGTAATGGAGCGCCATCACTCATCAGCGCTGAATTGAATGAGAGAGAGGAGATGAGTGCTCACGTCATGTTCCTCGCCTTAAACACAGTTTTTACCTGACTTTCTACGTTCTACAGCAACGACGCAGCATTTCTGTTTAAAATTCTGAAATAAATAAATCTTATCACCTTGGCGATGACCTCACTTCCTGATGGAGATATTCAACACATTTATTCCTGAACATTTTAAGCTTCATGCTAATGATTATAATTATAATGATGATTATTTTATTTTTAGTCTGAGTTGGTGTACACTGTGATGTGCAGAGTGTGTATAAATAAATCTGCCCTGTCATGGGAGATGAATGTTTGATTGATGAGCATGTGCAACTGCTAAGCTTTCAGATGTCAGTCATGTGCTGGTCCCGCCTAGGTGCTGAAATACCAACTGTACACACTGCCAGTGAGCTGTGTCCCACACACCCCAGATACACACACATACACCAACCACACCCAGTTACACACACACACACACACACACACACACACACACACACACACACACACACACACTATAACCTCACCCAGTTCAAAGACATACATTGTCTCTTTTTCTATGTTTCTGACAAACTTGCGTGCACACACACACACACACACACACACACACACACACACACACACACACACACACACACACACACTCTCTGCAGGACCCACATCAGAGTCACACTCTCTCTGTCTCTCTTACACACACACACACACACACACACACACACACACACACACATACACATATAGTCAGGTCCATAAGTATTTGGACAATGACAGTTTTCGTAACATTGCCTCCGTACTCCATCACAATGAATTTGAAATGAAGCCATCAAGATGTGGAAGTGTTGACTTTCTGCTTTAATTCATGCAGTTTAACAAAAAGTACTGATTAACTGTTTAGGAATTACAGCCATTTTTTACAGGCCTTTAGCAGATGCGCTTATCCAGAGTGACGTTCAACAGGACCCTGACACACTCACAGTGGTGGGCAGCCCAGGGAGCAGTTGAGGGTTCGGTGCCTTGCTCTTCTTGCACTTCAGCCATTCCTGCTGGTCTAGACACTCAACTGCAACCTTTTGGTCCTAAAGCTGCTTCTTGAACTTTTAGGCCATGGCTTTCCTATTTTCACAGGCTCAAAAGTAAGTGTTGAATTTGCTTTTCACTGACTGAACACAAAACTGAAGGCTGAAAGTCACAAAAAATGAGCAGCAACTGAAGGTGGAGTGAGGGTGTGGCTTCTGTGTTTTGTCAGAAGTGCTGAATCTTTTTTTTTAAATAACTTAACCTTTGTGTCATTGCCCCTCATCTGCTGTCCACAGTAAATAGTTCAGTTTTAGCAGAATCAGAACTGACCACCCATGGACAGATATGGTTTCTGTTTTGTGAAACAGAATCACAGCAGTGAGTTGGTGAGGTGACTAGACTAAGGGATTGCTGCTAGCTAGCTCGCTAAGTTAGCTGATTTGACTGTGCTTGAGTGTAGATATATGCGGTAGATGCTGCACTGGGGCTTGTGAGATGTGTCTCTGTCACGGCCATCTTGTGGAGGTGATCTGTTTAAACAGTAGAAAGTTCCAGACTTTTGTGCTGCTTTTGGAGAGTCCAACAAAAGAAATGCCAGAACCAGACAACATGGAATAACGTTCCACAGGTGTGAAGTTACAGTGGTGCTTGAAAGTTTGTGAACCCTTTAAAATTTTTCTATATTTCTGCATAAATATGACCTAAAATATCATCAGATTTTCACACAAGTCCTAAAAGTAGATAAAGAGAACCCAGTTAAACAAATGAGACAAAAATATTATACTTGGTCATTTATTTATCGAGGGAAATGATCCAATATTACATATCTGTGAGTGGCAAAAGTATGTGAACCTCTAGGATTAGCAGTTAATTTGAAGGTGAAATTAGAGTCAGGTGTTTTCAATCAATGGGATGACAATCAGGTGTGAGTGGGCACCCTGTTTTATTTAAAGAACAGGGATCTATCAAAGTCTGATCTTCACAACACGTTTGTGGAAGTGTATCATGGCACGAACAAAGGAGATTTCTGAGGACCTCAGAAAAAGTGTTGTTGATGCTCATCAGGCTGGAAAAGGTTACAAAGCCATCTCTAAAGAGTTTGGACTCCACCAATCCACAGTCAGACAGATTGTGTACAAATGGAGGAAATTCAAGACCATTGTTACCCTCCCCAGGAGTGGTCGACCAACAAAGATCACTCCAAGAGCAAGGTGTGTAAGAGTCAGCGAGGTCACAAAGGACCCCAGGGTAACTTCTAAGCAACTGAAGGCCTCTCTCACATTGGTTAATGTTAATGTTCATGAGTCCACCATCAGGAGAACACTGAACAACAATGGTGTGCATGGTAGGGTTGCAAGGAGAAAGCCACTGCTCTCCAAAAAGAACATTGCTGCTCATCTGCAGTTTGCTAAAGATCATGTGGACAAGTCAGAAGGCTATTGGAAAAATGTTTTGTGGACGGATGAGACTAAAATGGAACTTTTTGGTTTAAATGAGAAGTGTTATGTTTGGAGAAAGGAAAACACTGCATTCCAGCATAAGAACCTCATCCCATCTGTGAAACGTGGTGGTGGTAGCATCATGGTTTGGGCCTGTTTTGCTGCATCTGGGCCAGGACGGCTTACCATCATTGATGGAACAATGAATTCTGAATTATACCAGTGAATTCTAAAGGAAAATGTCAGGACATCTGTCCATGAACTGAATCTCAAGAGAAGGTGGGTCATGCAGCAAGACAACGACCATAAGCACACAAGTCATTCTACCAAAGAATGGTTAAAGAAGAAAAAAGTTGATGTTTTGGAATGGCCAAATCAAAGTCCTGACCTTAATCCAATCAAAATTCTGTGGAAGGACCTGAAGCGAGCAGTTCATGTGAGGAAACCCACCAACATCCCAGAGTTGAAGCTGTTCTGTACGGAGGAACGGGCTAAAATTCCTCCAAGCCGGTGTGCAGGACTGATCAACAGTTACCACAAACGTTTAGTTGCAGTTATTGCTGCACAAGGGGGTCACAGCAGATACTGAAAGCAAAGGTTCACATACTTTTGCCACTCACAGATATATAATATTGGATCATTTTCCTCAATAAATAAATGACCAAGTATAATATTTTTGTCTCATTTGTTTAACTGGGTTCTCTTTATCTACTTTTAGGACTTGTGTGAAAATCTGATGATGTTTTAGGTCATATTTATGCAGAAATATAGAAAATTCTAAAGGGTTCACAAACTTTCAAGCACGACTGTAATTATGTGACTTATGAAGTGAATTGTTTGGACCAGCTCTTATTTAGTGGTTTCATATGAAAGGGGGTGAATACTTATGAACACTCCAGATTTCTGTTTTTTCATCTTATTGTTTGTGTAACAATTAAAAAAAATTAAAAAACCCAACAGTTTTCACTTTTAAAGTGGTAGGCATGTTGTGTAAATCAAATGACGCTAACCCCCCCAAAATCCATTTTAATTCCAGCTTGTAAAGCTACAAAACAGGCCAAACACCAAGGGAGATGAATACTTTTGCAAGATACTGTAACTCATATTAATTATAAGTAATAATTAGGTTGTCTGTTGTTGCCCAAATGAGGATGGGTTCCCTTTTGAGTCTGGTTCCTCTCGAGGTTTCTTCCTCATGTCATCTGAGGGAGTTTTTCCTTGCCACCGTCACCACAGGCTTCATCATTGGGGATAGATTAGGGATAAAATTAGCTCATGTTTTAAGTCATTCAAATTCTGTAAAGCTGCTTTGCGACAATGTTTACTGTTAAAAGCGCTATACAAATAAACTTGATTTGATTTTATTTGAATTACAGTGTAATTATAGTCTTTTCTCTGTAATTATATAAGATAATGATTATATAATGTTGGTATAAATACACAGGTGATTATAGAAAATCATGCGCTCTGATTGGTCGAGAGATTTGGACTATTTCTCGATCATCACCTTGAGCGATTCGGCAAAATGGCGTCCAATTGCTTCGTCACCGTGAATGAGGAAGAATTACAGATGATGAAATAAAATGATGTTCCTAAAAGCACTAAAGATGCTCCGAAGTTTGGTCTAAAACTATTCAAAGGGAAGGTGGGGTTGGGATTTATTTTATCTATTTCAAAACAAAATACTGTATTTTATGTGACTCGGTGTCGATAAGTGACACAAGTCTGCACTGCAAAGTTATTACACTTACATGAAGATTTTGAAAATTGAAATAGATGACTTTTTATACAATTTTTTCAATAATCACCTGTGTATTTATAGTAAAACAATTATCCGCCTCAGACTCAGTGAATATCAACTTCGTCTCAGTAATTATTCACTGATAGTCACTTGGCCTTCTATGAATAATTGTTAAATATAAGATATGAACATAAACACGATGTTAGTGTGAACTGTTTTAATGTTAGCATTTATGTTCATGTTAAAATTAATGTTTATGTTAAATTTCAGGTTAATGTTGATGTTAATGTTCTCATTAAAGCTCTTGTTCATGTTCATGTTTAAGTTAAAGTTCATGGTCATGTTCAGGCTAAATGTTTATGATCAGTTTAATGTTCGTGTACATGCTCCTTTTGTTAACATGTTGGTTAACATTAATGTTAACGTTTAACATTTATTTTAATATTGAACTGAATTCAATGATATTTGTTCAAGTTAATGTTCTTGTTAAAATTCATGTTCAAGACTTACAATAACAATCACCATCATCATCACCATTAACATTAACATAAACATCAACTCGAACATAAACATGAAAGTTAATATTAAGACGAAAGTCAGCATGAACTTTTAGACAAAAAAAAAGAAAAGAAATAAATGGCATCTTGAACCTGAATTTTTTTTTTTACTTTTGAATGCAGAAGTGTTATGCAAATAGAAAATACATTTAAATAATAAAATGCATTCTAACAGCACACACACACACACACACACACACACACACACACACACACACACACACACACACACACACACACACACACACTCCTGTTAGAGCTGAAGATACACTTCTGTAAACTGCAGCTTTAACTGAATTTCTCTTTTTAATCCAAACTTTGTGAAAAGTTGAAAAGAGTTCAGACACTCAGTCTCTGAGCATAAAGTGCATTTTAATAAACAATGAAAATAATTCTTAACCTTAACCTGTCTTTTTTAACATCTCATATTTTTTGACAGTAAAGTTCCTGAATCTATATACAGTGGTGCTTGAAAGTTTGTGAACCCTTTAGAATTTTCTTTATTTCTGAAGAAATGTGATCTGAACCATCATCAGATTCTCACACACGTCCTAATAGTAGATAATGAACCCAATTTAACAAAAGAGACTAAAATATTATACTTGGTCATTTATTTATTGAGGAAAATGATCCAATATTACAGATCAGTGAGTGGCAAAAGTATGTGAACCCCTATGATTAGGAGGTATGTGACATCCATATAGTCATCCAACAGGCAAAACATGAAAAAACATTTACACAGAAACTTATATAGTGTGTGTGTGTATGTGTGTGTGTGTGTGTGTGTGTGTGTGTGTGTGTTGGTACATGTCCTGTCGTGCAGCTTCCACATATTTTCTGGACTGAGTGTAGAGAACACACACACACACACACACACACACACACACACACAGTGCTAATTCCTTTCAATTGCATTGAACAGTGACGGTGACTGCAGATGACAAATGAGGTAGTAAGACAGGTCAGACTGCAACAAGCTCAGGTGTGTGTGTGTGTGTGTGTGTGTGTGTGTGTGTGTGTGTGTGTGTGTGTGTGTGTGTGTGATGAGAGAGATGAAATGTGTGTGGTTTGAGATGTACATATATCTGGGTGCCACGACCACCCACACACACACACACACACACACACACACACACATACACACACACACACACACACACACACAATCCCATAATGCACTGTGACTTCCTTTAATCAATAATGAAGAGAAATTTAATTTGCTTATAGTTGATTATTTTCCCCTAACAGGATGTCCCCGATGCTTTATTCCTCTTATACAGCACAAATTTATGAACAATTACAATTTTTTGAATTAAAGCACAACACATTATACTTTTTGTCCATTTATAGTTACAGAAACAAATAAGTTCCTGTTCTCATGTACATTATAGCAGTGATAAGCAGTCGTTCCTCCAGACAGCCTCTCTTTATTCTCTTTCTTCAAGTTAATAAAACAAAACAAAAAACCCCCACAGTTTGTTCCATCGTGTTCCTGAGAAACTGTAAAGAGGTGTAAACTCGTCTGTCCTGAAGACGTCAGAAACCTTACAGTTTCAGCTTCACCTCTGACTGTTACACAGCGCTCACACTGGAGACTCCTTACAGTGGTGTTTCACACACATTTCTCCTCACTTTCAGAAAATGTCACCATATCAATGATTTTTAATCTGTTTATTATCAGTGGAGTCTCTGCTGGACACGCCTCTGTGAACGAGCTGTTACTATAGAAACCATAACGTATTAGAACAACAGCATTAATATAAACCTGCACTACTGACAGAGCTGCTGTTAGTGAGAATTAATCAACACTTCTGATGAATCAGAGTGCAGAACTCAGCAGCGCTGTGAGGTAATTGGTTTTAATCCCTCTGTATTTTCAAAGAAGGTTGAGATCTTTAACGTCTGCAGGTGTTGACTGTGCACCTTCTCCCAAACTCTGGTGAGCAGTGCAGTGATCTTTGGTTTGGTATGCTGAGGGGAAGCTGCTCATGCAGCACACAGGAACACAATAAACAAACTGATCAAGAAGCTGAACTCCATTGTAGGGGATATGTAAATATTTAGATATTTTTATATTAATATATTACAGGTACAAGCATAAGTACATATATTTATATCTTTTTAATATATTTAGAAAAACATTGTACATATATACAGATATATGTCACAGCATGGGATTTTTGTACCGGAAGCTCTGTTTACAGAATGTGTAGAAACGGCGCTGAAAAGTGGAAAAGCGCACTATATTTTGCATTGTTTTTGTTGGCTGATCCTGTAGGGGTGCTACTGAGGTGATTATTCATTGATAGTTACTAGATCAGCCAGCAAAAACGGTGCAAAATATCATACGTTTTTCAACGCCATTTCTACACATTCTGTAAACAGAGCATCCGATACAAAAATCCTGTGGCGTGACAAGTCAAGTCAAGTCAAGTTTATTTGTATAGCGCTTTTAACAATAAACATTGTCGCAAAGCAGCTTTACAGAATTTGAACAACTTAAAACATGAGCTAATTTTCCCTAATCTATCCCCAGTGATGAAGCCTGTGGCGATGGTGGCAAGGAAAAACTCCCTCAGACGACATGAGGAAGAAACCTCGAGAGGAACCAGACTCAAAAGAGAACCCATCCTCATTTGGGCAACAACAGACAGCCTGACTATAATATTAACAGTTTTAACATGAGGACAGTTTCGTTGATGTTATAAACTCTTCATTGATGGAAAATTGAGTGCAAAACTGTTCATGATAACTGCAGTCCTAAAGTTAGCAAGACAACTGTAGTCCACAGCCATAAAAGCATTACTGTAAGAGTCAAGAGCATCCTCCAGGTATAACCCTCAACTATCCTCATGGGGCCGTCCTTCACAGGAGCGATGCGATAAAACTCCGACCAGACACAGGGCACCATGATGGATCAAGCAGGTCCGAGGGGCAGAAGAGGCCAGCATCTCAATCCCAGGATCAACATGTAACTCAGAGGGACAGATTGGGGGGGAAGAGAGAGAGAAAGAAAACACATGTTGTTAGGTATGCCCTAAAAATGACAAGTATTAAATCTGTGTGGTAGGCTCGCAGAGACGAGAGTCTTGACATCAGGCATAACACACAACAATGGCATGTTAATATGGTAAAAAATATATCATGACCTGCTCTGGCTAGATGCTTGATTGGGTGACGGGAGCACACTCCTCAGCAATGATGAGATGCAGATGGGACCCTTAGGGCTGGCCAAGACAATTCAGTTACATTTCACCGGGTCTGGGACATGCGACAGAAGTCTGACAGCCGATTCCCTGCAGGCTACGATAGCCAGTCGAGGTCTCCACCCTCTCCACCAAAAGATTTCCTGTTGACTCCATGTAACTCAGAGGGACAGATTTGGGGTGGGGGAGGGGGGAGGGAAAGAAAACCCAGGTTGTTAGGTATGCCCAATGTCACCTGAATAAGTAGGAGCAGTATACATTTTGCACCAAGTACAAGAAGGGACTCCGGCAACCAACTAAGACAGCATAACAAAAAGGAGAAAGCCAGAAGGTAACACAGGCATGAGGGGCCCCGGGACATAAAGCAGCCAGCCACTACACCGTCAACAAACTCGAGTGAGCAAGCAAGTGGGGACTGACAGCATCCATACATCCCAGTTTACCAAAACACTCTATGTCTGAGGAACCTCTAGATCTACACCTTTACCTCATAAACACCATTAACAAAAGGCTTGACTAAACAGATATGTTTTCAGCCTAGACTTAAATGCTGAGACTGTGTCTGATTCCCGAACATTACTTGGAAGGCTGTTCCATAACTGTGGGGCTTTGTAAGAAAAGGCTCTGCCCCCTGATGTAGCCTTCACTATACGAGGTACCAGCAGATAGCCTGCACCTTTTGATCTAAGTAGGCGTGGCGAGTCATAGAGGAGCAGAAGTTCACTCAGGTACTGTGGTGCAAGACCATTTAGTGCTTTAAAGGTCAATAGTAGTATTATATAATCAATACGAAATTTGATTGGGAGCCAATGCAGTGTGGATAAGACAGGCGTGCTGTGGTCATATTTTCTAGTTCTAGTAAGGACTTTGCTGCTGCATTTTGAACTAACTGGAGCTTATTTATCAAGTTTCAAATCAAGTTTATTTGTACAGCGCTTTTAACAATAAACATTGTCGCAAAGCAGCTTTACAGAATTTGAACGACTTAAAACATGAGCTAATTTTTATGCACTTATTGGAACATCCAGACAGTAAGGCATTACAATAATCCAACCTGGAGGTAACGAAAGCATGGACTAGTTTTTCTGCGTCATGCAATGACATTAAATTTCTTATCTTTGCAATATTTCTGAGATGAAAGAAAGCTATCCGGGTGATGTTATCAATGTGAGTTTCAAATGAAAGACTGGGGTCAATAATCACTCCGAGGTCTTTTACTGCTGCACGTGAAGAAACAGAAAGGCCATCCAGAGTCACTGTGTAATCAGAAAACTTACTTCTAGCTGTATGTGGTCCTAGCACAAGTACTTCAGTCTTGTCAGAGTTAAGCAGAAGGAAATTAATAAGCATCCAGTGTCTAATGTCCTTAACACATTCCTCAATTCTATTAAGCTGGTGTCTCTCATCAGGTTTTGCAGAGACATACAACTGTGTGTCATCAGCATAACAGTGGAAACTAATACAATGTTTACGAATAATATCGCCCAGAGGTAACATATATAGAGAAAAAAGCAGTGGACCCAAGACAGAACCTTGTGGAACACCAAACTTTACCTCGGTACGTCTAGAAATATCACCATTTATATCAACATACTGATAACGATCAGTTAGATAAGACCTGAGCCAGGAGAGGGCCAGTCCCTTAACTCCCACAACATTTTCTAGTCTATCCAGAAGAATGGAATGATCAATGGTATCAAATGCAGCGCTAAGGTCAAGCAACAGAAGTAGCGAGACACAGCCCTGATCAGACGCCAACAGTAGGTCGTTTACTACTTTAACCAGTGCTGTCTCTGTGCTATGATGAGGTCTAAATCCTGACTGATACATTTCATGGATGTTATTCCTATGTAAATATGAGCATAAATGCTGTGCCACAGCTTTTTCAAGGATCTTGGAGATAAAGGGGAGGTTTGATATTGGCCGATAATTGGACAGCTGACAGGGATCAAGGTCAGGTTTTTTAATCAGGGGTTTGATAACTGCTAGTTTAAAGGATTTGGGTACATAGCCAATCATAAGAGAAGAATTTATTATTTTTAGAAGCGGTTCAATTACTCCAGGCATTATCTGTTTGAATAGATGTGTAGGTAAGGGATCTAGTACGCAAGTTGAGGCTTTTGATGAAGAGATTAATGAAAGTAATTCAGTTTCTTTTAGGGGAGTAAAACATTCTAACTGATGATCCGATACAGTTATATAGTTAACTACAAGGTCACTTTCATTGTCTGACCTTAAATTAGTAGTTTGAATTTTTTGTTGGATATTCTCAATTTTGTCATTAAAAAAATTCATGAAGTCGTTGCTACTACATACTGCAGGTGTGCATGTGTCTATAGTGGACTTATTCCTGGTTAATTTTGCTACAGTATTAAATAGGAATCTAGGATTATTTTTGTTATCTTCTATTAGGGAGGAGAGATATGTTGATCTCGCAGTACTAAGAGCTTTTCTATATTTCAGGAAGCTCTCCTTCCAAGCTAATTTGAACACTACCAATTTTGTTTGATGCCATTTACGTTCCAATTTTTGAGTGGTCTTTTTTAATGTGCGAGTGTCATCATTATACCAGGGTGCTAATTTTTTGTCTCTGACCATTTTCCTTTTTAGAGGAGCTACATTATCTAAAGTATGGCGGAATGTTGACTCTAAGCATTCAGTTGCCTGATCAAGTTCTGCAGGGGCTGACAGTGACCCAATCAAAGTTGACAGCTCTGGGAGATCATTTATAAAGCTCTGTGCAGTAGTTGACGTGAAAGTACGTTTAATACAGTAGCGTGGTGAGGTGCATATATTATTACTCAGACATAGTTTGAATGAGATGAGATAATGATCTGAGATAACTTCAGACTGTGGAAGTGTGACTATATTGTCTACGTTTCATCTGAATGTTAGTATTAGATCAAGGGTGTGACCACCATTATGGGTCGGTCCTATGGCATTCTGCTTAATCCCGACTGAATCTAAGATGGACACAAACGCTGTTTTTAAAGGGTCTTCTGGGTTATCGAAGTGAATATTAAAATCTCCGACAACTAAAGCTTTGTCTAAGGAAATAACCAGATCTGAGATAAAATCTGCAAATTCAGAAAGAAACTCAGAATATGGCCCCGGGGGCCTGTAAATAATAAGCAATGGAATTAACTGGGTAGACTTATTTTTCGAGGCTGCATACATTATATGAGTATGAAGAACTTCAAATGTATTAAATTTATAACCAGGTTTTTGTGTTACACCTAGATAATCGTTATAAATAACCGCGACGCCTCCTCCTCTGCCAGTTAGACGAGGCTGGTGTATATAACTGTATCCAGGAGGACTCGCTTCATTTAATGCTATATATTCATTTGGCTTAATCCATGTTTCACTTAAACAAAGTACATTAAACTCCTGAACAGTAATGAGTTTGTAACAGTTCTAACGAAGGGGTGGAGCACAGAGGACGGCAGGACAGACATGAGGTTTGTAAATATGGCTTTTATTGCTACACTTTTCAGTGAACAACTTCCAACTCAGACACACACCCACACACAACCGGCGTCTGGTCTGGAGATGAGCTACCTCCGCTCTCACTCTCCCTCCTCATATAGGGCGCGGTCACTGGGAAGACACACAAACACAGGTTAATTGCTCTCAGGTGAAGTGATTCTGCCACTTCCCTTCCCTGACTCCGCCCTCCTGTCACAGACCGGCGCTTGACCACGCCCCCGCTGCCACATACCCCCACCGCCCGACTCAGGCCGGGCGCCCGTCCGGCCTGCAGCCGACTCCCCCCCCCCTTGACGGGAGAGGAAGTCCGCCACGACCATCTGCGCCCCCGGCCTGTGGACCACCTTGAAGTTGAAGGGTTGGAGTGCCAGATACCAACGGGTGATCCACGCGTTGGCATCCTTCATGCGGTGGAGCCACTGGAGGGGCGCGTGGTCTGAACAGAGGGTGAAAGGGCGCCCCAGCAGGTAGTAACGGAGGGCGAGGACCACCCACTTGATCGCCAGGCACTCCTTCTCAATCGTGCTGTAGCGCCCCTCACGCACTGACAGCTTCCGACTGATGTAAAGGACCGGGCGGTCCTCCCCCTCCACCTGCTGGGACAAAACGGCCCCCCGCCCTCTTTCCGACGCATCCGTCTGTAACATAAAAGGGAGAGAGAAGTCAGGGGAGTGTAAAAGTGGCCCCCCACACAGTGCAGCCTTTACCTCAGAGAAAGCCCGCTGACACTGCTCCGTCCACTGGACCGGATCTGGCGCTCCCTTTTTAGTGAGGTCAGTCAGCGGGCTGGTGACGTCCGAATAATTAGGTATAAACTTACGATAATAGCCAGCTAGCCCCAGGAACTGTCTCACCCCCTTTTTGGTCTTGGGCCTCGGGCAGGCCGCAATCGCTGCAGTCTTATTAATTTGGGGACACACCTGCCCGTTGCCCAAGTGGAAGCCCAGATACCGTACTTCCACCCACCCAATCGCACACTTCTTTGGGTTGGCTGTGAGACCTGCCTGCCTCAGCGACCTAAGGACGGCCCTTAGGTGTTCCAAGTGCCTCGGCCAGTCATTACTATATACGATGATGTCATCCAGATAGGCGGCCGCATAGGTGGCGTGGGGGCGGAGGACCCGATCCATCAGCCGCTGAAACGTAGCGGGCGCCCCAAACAGCCCAAACGGAAGTGTGACGAATTGGTGTAACCCAAACGGTGTGGAAAAGGCCGTTTTTTCTCGGGATAGTGGAGTCAAGGGGATCTGCCAATATCCCTTCGTCAAATCCAGTGTCGAATAAAAGCGAGCCGTGCCTAGTCGATCGAGCAGCTCGTCAATACGAGGCATTGGGTACGTGTCAAATTTAGACACCGCGTTGACTTTCCTATAGTCCACACAAAACCGGACCGACCCGTCGGCCTTGGGTACCAAGACCACCGGGCTGCTCCAGTCACTGTGGGACTCCTCGACGATGCCCATTTCGAGCATGGTCTGAAGTTCTTCCCGAACCACCTTTTTTTTGTGTTCGGGTAGCCTGTAAGGGCGGCTACGCACTACCACCCCCGGGGGCGTCTCGATGTGGTGCTCTATGAGGTTAGTGCGACCGGGCAGGGGCAAGAACACATCCGAAAACTCGGCCTGCAACTGGGCGACCTCCGTGAGTTGGGTCAGGGAGAGGTGGTCTCCACAGGGGACCGGAGAGGTACATGATGCCAATGTTCCCTTTTGAACCTCCGGCCCCAGCTCCGCCTTCTCCGGAACCACCGACACCAACGCCACGGGGACCTCCTCGTTCCAGAGTTTAAGCAGATTGAGGTGGTAAATCTGTAGCGCCCCACCCCTGTCCGTTCACCTCACCTCATAGTCGACGTCCCTGACTCGCCGTGTGACCTCAAAGGGTCCTTGCCACTTGGCGATCAATTTGGAGCTCGACGTGGGCAACAGTACGAGTACCTTATCTCCCGGTGTGAACTCTCTAAGGCGCGTACCCTTGTTGTACAGGCGGGCTTGCCGTTCCTGGGCCTGCCGCAAATTCTCCTGAGTTAGGTGGGTGAGCGTGTGGAGTTTTGCGCGCAGGTCCATAACATACTGAATTTCGTTCTTACTTTGTGAAGGTCCCTCCTCCCAATTTTCCCGCAGCACATCCAGGATGCCGCGCGGCTTACGCCCATATAATAATTCGAACGGGGAGAACCCCATGGAGGCTTGGGGGACCTCTCGCACTGAGAACAGCAAGGGTTCGAGCCACTTATCCCAGTTACGTGCGTCCTCACTTACGAATTTCTTAATAATATTTTTGAGGGTGCGGTTGAATCGTTCCACTAAACCGTCCGTTTGTGGGTGATACACGCTGGTGCAGATCAGCTTAATCCCCAATAACCCATACAGTTCGCGCAGTGTTCGTGACATAAACGTAGTGCCTTGATCAGTCAGAATCTCTTTCGGGATTCCAACTCGGGAGATGATGCGGAAGAGTGCCTCTGCAATACTGCGTGCTGAGATATTGCGCAGAGGCACTGCTTCCGGGTATCGCGTCGCATAGTCCACCAGAACTAATATAAAGCGGTACCCTCGTGCTGACCGATCTAATGGCCCGACGAGATCCATCCCAATTCTCTCAAATGGGGTCTCGATTAACGGTAGAGGGCGCAAAGGCGCTTTTGGAATGGCCGCTGGGTTTACTAACTGGCATTTGCAGCATGCCGTACACCACCTACGGACATCGCCGCGAATCCCCGGCCAATAGAATCGGGCCATTATTCGGGCTAGTGTTTTATCCTGCCCCAAGTGTCCAGCCATGGGATTAAAGTGAGCCGCCTGGAATACCAATTTCTGGTGGCTCTTCGGAATTAAAAGCTGCGTGACGCGCTCTTTAGTTTGAGTGTCCTGCGTCACTCGGTATAATCTATCCTTCATAATCGCGAAGTAGGGGAAGGACGGGGTGGCGTTCGGCTGGAGCGTTTGACCATCGATTACTCTCACTTGGTCAAACGCATGCCGCAGAGTCTCGTCTCGCGATTGCTCTAATGGGAAATCCGCGAGGGATTCCCCAATAGAGAGAGGAGGAGCCGGCGGCTCCTCACTCTGACGTGGAGATGACGTAGACGGCTCTTTGACAGCTGCTCCCCCCCCAAAGCGACACCGGGACCTCCCCCTGTCAAATGGCAGGACCCACTCTCGACTAGGCGTGTCATTAACCCCGAAATCCCGGCCAATCAGTCCCCAGAATTAGAGAGTGGGTAAGGTGAGGATTAACCGCCGCCTTCACTATAAATTTTTCCCCTCTGAAAATAATGTGGACTGACACCAAAGGGTAGCTGTGAACATCCCCGTGCACACATAACACCTTCACCCCTTGTGCTCCCCCCAATGCCTCGTTTTGAACCAGGCTTTGGCAAATTGAGGTCTGATTACAACCAGAGTCCACCAACACCTGATATGTAGCCCCTTGGATACTCACCGGTATGCGATACGCTCCGGCCTGATCGAGGGCGGCCTCTGGCGCGTCGGGGATCCGAACCACCGCGCCCACTTCCATTGCCGTGGACTGCTGTTGAAGGTGGCCCGGCTCCCCGCAGCGCCAGCAAACCAGCCCGGGCTTTCCCTCTGCACCGGTGATCTGGGGCTCACTCACCTGAGGTGGGGGAGAGACAGACACAGAAGGGAGAAACGGGAGGGCACTGCGGGTGCGGCGGGCCGGCTGGGGGGGTGCCAGCCCCCACCTCCGCGAAGGGGGAATGGGGCGAGGACGGGACACAGGAGGAGGGGGAGAGAGAGAGAGAGAAGAGGAGAGAAGAGAAGATGCCATCTGCTGTCCTGCCGCCGGGACAGCCGCCAAATGGTCCTCCGCCAGCTCAACTGCTCGATCCAGCGACGCCGGGCGGTGGCACCGGACCCACTCTGCAGTTCCTGCTGGCAAGCGAGCGACGAACTGTTCCAGCGCCACCTGGTCAAGGATTCCTTCGGCGTCGTGGTTGTTGGCCCTCAGCCACCGCCAGCAGGCGTCCCGGAGCTGCTGGCTAAACGCGAACGGCCGGCCGACTTCCTCCAAGCGCAGTGCGCGGAAATGCTGGCGCTGCTGTTCTGGGGTGCGCCCTACACGCTAGAGGACAGCCCGGCGGAGGTCCGCGTAGGCCAGCCGGCGGTCGGCGGGGAGCTGTAGCGCAGCCAGCTGTGCTTCTCCCGTGAGCAGGGGGAGGAGGCGCGCCGCGCGCTGCTCCATCGGCCACCCCGAGGCTTCGGCGACCTGCTCAAAGAGCGTGATGACCGCCTTGGGGTCGTCCTGCGGGCCCATCTTGGTGACGGTGAGGGGAGACGGGCCCGCGGTAGGAGCGCTGGTGGGCCCCACCGACGCGAGGAGGTGCCGGAACGCCTGGTGATCTTCTTGTTGGGCCAACACCAGGGCCTCGAACCGCTCTTCTTGCTCCTTTCGGAGGGTGAGTAGCGCCTGGTGCTGGCTTTGCTGGGCCGTGGCAAGGGCGTGGATCAGTTCAGCGAATGGGGAGGACTCCATGGGGCTGAGAGGCTGCTGTGCTCCAGGTCCCGGGTTTCAGCACCACTGTAACAGTTCTAACGAAGGGGTGGAGCACAGAGGACGGCAGGACAGAGATGAGGTTTGTAAATATGGCTTTTATTGCTACACTTTTCAGTGAACAACTTCCAACTCAGACACACACCCACACACAACCGGCGTCTGGTCTGGAGATGAGCTACCGCCGCTCTCACTCTCCCTCCTCATATAGGGCGCGGTCACTGGGAAGACACACAAACACAGGTTAATTGCTCTCAGGTGAAGTGATTCTGCCACTTACCTTCCCTGACTCCGCCCTCCTGTCACAGACTGGCGCTTGACCACGCCCCTGCTGCCACAGAGTTCATTAACCATTAGTGCTTTAGATGTAAGAGATCTAATATTTAATAGCCCCACCTTTAGATCAAAGGTGCTGGCAGCAGCTGTACAGTCAGTATGATCTAATTTTATATTGATTAGGTTACTGGAACAAACTCTCTGAGTATTTCTACTTTTTTGTTTAGCTCGGGGAACAGACACAGTCTCGATGTAGTGGACCCTGAGTGACGACTCTGTGCAGCTAGCAGACAGTCGGTTTAGCCTGTTCGTCTGCTCCCTGGCCTTGGCTCTGGATTGTCAGAAATTAACTAGGCCGTGGCGTGACATAGATCTGTATATATGTACAAATATCTGTGTATATATATATATATATATATATATATATATATATATATATATATATATATATATATATATATATGTATAAAATCTCATTATCTCTAGCCGCTTTATCCTGTTCTACAGGGTCGCAGGCAAGCTGGATCCTATCCCAGCTTTGGTATTTTAGATTCTTCAAAGTATCCAGCATTTCTCTTGATGACGCTTTGCACACTATTGGCATTCTCTTAACCAGCTTCATGAGGGAGTCACCTGGAATGCTTTTCATTTAACAGCTGTGTCTCATCAAAAGGCAATTACTGGACAAGTTTCTTGCCTTCTTGATGTGTTTGAGACCAAATAGTACAACCCCGATTCCAAAAAAGTTGGGACAAAGTACAAATTGTAAATAAAAACGGAATGTAATGATGTGGAAGTTTCAAAATTCCATATTTTATTCAGAATAGAACATAGATGACATATCAAATGTTTAAACTGAGAAAATGTATCATTTAAAGAGAAAAATTAGGTGATTTTAAATTTCATGACAATAACACATCTCAAAAAAGTTGGAACAAGGCCATGTTTCCCACTGTGAGACATCCCCTTTTCTCTTTACAACAGTCTGTAAATGTCTGGGGACTGAGGAGACAAGTTGCTCAAGTTTAGGGATAGGAATGTTAACCCATTCTTGTCTAATGTAGGATTCTAGTTGCTCAACTGTCTTAGGTCTTTTTTGTCGTATCTTCCGTTTTATGATGCGCCAAATGTTTTCTATGGGTGAAAGATCTGGACTGCAGGCTGGCCAGTTCAGTACCCGGACCCTTCTTCTACGCAGCCATGATGCTGTAATTGATGCAGTATGTGTTAGGACTGGGACTGTTTTGGCCTCTAGAGGCCGCTGTTATTTCCTTTGTTTGGTCATGTTTGTTTTGGCCTCTAGAGGTCACCACTGTGTTCTGTGTTTTGTGTTTGTCTTATTGCCTTTTTCCTGCCCCGCCCTGTCCTTAATTAGTGTGTGTATAAATACCCCTCTGTTTGTTCCCTTGTCACGGAGTCTTTTTCCTTTGCTATGCTGTTAGTGCTAGTTCCCTCTGTCCCATGTACCTTGCCTGTGTCTTTGTATTCTTAGTTTTTGTTGCTTTCTTTTGGACTTTGTGGATTTTGTTTTGACCTTTGAATCTTCTGAGCGCTTGAGTTTTTGCCTCTTCTTTTCTTAGTTGGATTTTGGACATTGAACCTTGGGATTTTTTTATTTTTGTATATCTTCTGAGCTTTGGATTATTCTTTTTGTTTTTTCCCTTGGATTGTATATATTTTGTAAATAAACTTTTTGATACTTTTCTACTTCTACCTCACGCCTCTGCACTTGAATCATCCCCCTGGTGGCCTAGTGGGGGTTTGCTGGATTATCACACCAGTGAACCAGGTTCGAATCCCAGCAAAACCCTAACAGAAAGACTCCGTCATGTCCCGAACTCTCGGGAAAAGGACCGCCCTGTCCAGCCGAGGGAGGGTTGTGACGGGGCCTACCCTCTCTCCTGAACTCCCTGGCCAAGGAGTTTACATCCTGGTCTCCATCTCCTGGGGTGAGTCCGTCCATGCTTGTCAAGCCTTGTTAGACTCCAGGGTGGCTGGAAACTTTATGGATGTTCACTTCGCCCAAAGTATCAATGTCCCGACTGCACCTCTTGAAGTCCCACTGTCTGTGTCTGCCCTGGATGGCCAAGCCTTAGGTGACGATAGAGTCACCCAAGTAACTTCTCCAGTCTTCCTCCAGTCTCAAGGTCACAAGGAAGGAATATCCCTGCACCGGATTCCTTCACCAGAGTTCCCAGTTATTCTAGGTCTTCCTTGGCTTACCCGCCACAACCCTCGTATAGACTGGGTCACTAGCCAGGTTGTGGAGTGGCGTCCTGCTTGCTATGCCTCTTGTCTGCTCTCTAGCTCTCCTGTGTCTCCTGCCAAGCCCCCTGATCTCACCGAGTTATCTCAAGTTCCCACAGAGTACTGGGATCTCAAGGAAGTATTCAGCAAAAGCAGGGCCGCCATTCTTCCTCCACACCGGGCCTACGACTGTGCCATTGACTTGCTCCCTGGGACTACCCCTCCTCGTGGCAGACTGTTTTCCCTCTCTCAGCCAGAATGCAAGGCCATGGAGGAATACCTCAAAGATGCCCTGGTCTCTGGGCTCATTCGACCCTCCACCTCACCTGCTGGGGCCGGCTTCTTCTTTGTCGGCAAGAAGGATGGGGGGCTTTGACCATGTATTGACTACAGGGGCCTGAACAAGATCACTGTGCGCAACCGATATCCCCTTCCGCTGATGTCCACAGCATTCGACCTGCTCCAAGGCACCACTGTCTTCACCAAGTTGGACCTACGGAACGCATACCACCTCATCCGTATCCGACAGGGAGATGAGTGGAAGACTGCCTTTAACACCCCGTCTGGGCACTACGAATACCAGGTGATGCCCTTCGGACTCACCAACGCACCAGCTGTTTTTCAGGCCCTAATCAACGACGTCTTGAGGGACATGATTAACCTGTATGTTTTTGTCTACCTCAACGACATCCTTATCTTTTCCAAGACCGTGCAGGAGCACCGCCACCATGTCCGCCAGGTTCTCCAGAGGCTGCTACAGAACAATCTGTTCGCCAAGGCCCATAAATGCGAATTTCATGTTCTCGAGGTCTCCTTTCTGGGTTTTATTGTACGGACAGGCCAACTCCAAATGGACCCAGCCACGACCCTGGCCGTCCGGGACTGGCCCACTCCCAAGTCCATCAAAGAGGTTCAGCAGTTCTTAGGATTTGCTAACGTCTACCACAAGTTTATCAGGAACTTTAGTTCTGTAGTAGCACCCATGTCGGACCTCACCAAAGGGACAGGTGGATCTTATGTCTGGTCTCCTCAGGCGGAAAAGGCGTTCAAAGACCTCAAGCACCGCTTCTGCACGGCACCCATTCTGGTCCTCCCGGACACCTCCCAACCATTCATCATGGAGGTGGACGCCTCGGACAGTGGTGTCGGCACGGTGCTCTCTCAACGTTCGGAAGGAAAGCTGCACCCCTGCGCATACTTCTCCCACCTCCTAAGTCCTGCGGAGTCCCGGTACGATGTGGGGGATCGAGAACTGCTAGCGGTCAAACTGGCCCTTGAGGAGTGGAGGCACTGGCTGGAGGGAGCGCAACATCCATTCCTGGTTTGGACAGACCACAAGAACCTGGAGTACCTCCAGCAAGCCAAGAGACTGAACCCACGACAGGCTAGGTGGGCCCTGTTTTTCAGTCGGTTTGACTTCACCCTATCGTACCGCCCTGGCTCCAAGAACACCAAACCTGACACACTGTCCAGGCTGTTCTCTGCCACTAACAGGGAGAGTGAAGTTGGGCCTATTATCCCTGTGTCTCGGATAGTGGCCCCTGTCCGCTGGGGTATTGAGGAGGCCGTCCGACAAGCCCAACGCCAGGACCCCGGTCCTGGGATGGGGCCACCGGGCCTCTTGTACGTCCCACATCAAGCCTGGGCCAAGGTTCTCCAGTGGGGTCACTCGTCCCCTCTCACTGCCCACCCGGGAGCTCGAAGGACCCTGGACTTTTTGAGAAGGCACTTCTGGTGGCCTAGCATGGAGAAGGAAGTGAGGTCATTCGTCCTTTCCTGTGAAGTGTGCAGCAGAAGCAAGAACCCACGACAGCACCCCCAGGGTCTTCTGCATCCTCTGACCATTCCCCGGCGTCCCTGGTCCCATGTGGCAGTCGACTTCATCACGGGTCTCCCCGAGTCACAAGGTAACACTGTCATATTGGTCATAGTTGACAGATTCTCCAAGGCCTGCCGCTTTTTACCACTGTGCAAGCTCCCTTCTGCTCTTGAAACTGCTAAACTATTATTCACTCATGTCTTCCGAGTCTTTGGTCTCCCGCAGGACATCATCTCAGACCGAGGGCCCCAGTTCTCCTCCCGAGTGTGGCACGGGTTCTGCA
The DNA here is from genome assembly GCF_027579695.1 of Neoarius graeffei. Taxonomy (NCBI): domain Eukaryota; kingdom Metazoa; phylum Chordata; class Actinopteri; order Siluriformes; family Ariidae; genus Neoarius; species Neoarius graeffei. The sequence continues at coordinate 97,878,533 of NC_083575.1, read as the reverse complement.
AGGTCATCGGAGCCACTGCCAGCCTCTCCTCTGGGTTTCACCCACAGTCCAATGGCCAGATGGAGAGGCTCAACCAGGACCTGGAAATCACCCTGCGAGGCCTGGCTATGGATAACCCAACATCGTGCAGCACCTGGCTGCCATGGGCAGAGTACGCCCACAACACCCTGCAGTCATCGGCCACCAAGCTATCGCCATTCCAGTGCCAATTCGGGTTCCAGCCACCTCTGTTCCCGGACCAGGAGGAGGATGTGGGGGTGCCCTCGGTCAACCAATATGTGAGACGGTGTCGCGAGACCTGGAGCAAGGTCAGGAAGACCCTCATCCAGACCTCCAGAACCAACCAGACTCAGGCCAACCGCCATAGAAGACCTGCCCACGCTTTCCGCCCTGGGCAGCGGGTTTGGCTGTCCACTAAGGACCTTCCGCTGTGGGTGGAGAACCGCAAGCTTGCTCCTCGCTATATTGGCCCCTTCAAGGTGGTGCGCAGGGTGAACCCTGTTGCCTACCGGCTCCAGTTGCCCCGGACTCTGAGGATCAACCCCACATTCCATGTTTCCCTGTTGCGGCCCGTACTGACGTCCACGTATGCCCCTGCCCCTAGGAACCCCCCACCCCCCCGCATCTTCCAGGGTCAGACTGTGTTCACCGTGCGCTGCCTGCTGGACTGCCGCCGGGTTCATGGGGGTCTCCAATATCTTGTGGACTGGGAGGGCTATGGCCCTGAGGAGCGCTGCTGGGTCCCAGCTCGGGACATACTTGATAAAGAACTTTGTCGGGACTTCCATTCGGCCCATCCTGGTTGCCCTGGGAACATCAGGAGACGCTCCTGGGGGGGGGGCCTGTTAGGACTGGGACTGTTTTGGCCTCTAGAGGCCGCTGTTATTTCCTTTGTTTGGTCATGTTTGTTTTGGCTTCTAGAGGTCGCCACTGTGTTTTGTGTTTTGTGTTTGTCTTATTGCCTTTTTCCTGCCCTGCCCTGTCCTTAATTAGTGTGTGTATAAATACCCCTCTGTTTGTTCCCTTGTCACGGAGTCTTTTTCCTTTGCTATGCTGTTAGTGCTAGTTCCCTCTGTCCCATGTACCTTGCCTGTGTCTTTGTATTCTTGGTTTTTGTTGCTTTCTTTTGGACTTTGTGGATTTTGTTTTGACCTTTGAATCTTCTGAGCGTTTGAGTTTTTGCCTCTTCTTTTCTTAGTTGGATTTTGGACATTGAACCTTGGGATTTTTTTATTTTTGTATATCTTCTGAGCTTTGGATTATTCTTTTTGTTTTTTTCCCTTGGATTGTATATATTTTGTAAATAAACTTTTTGATACTTTTCTACTTCCGCCTCACGCCTCTGCACTTGAGTCATCCCCCTGGTGGCCTAGTGGGGGTTTGCTGGATTATCACACCAGTGAACCAGGTTTGAATCCCAGCAAAACCCTAACAGTATGTGGTTTGGCATTGTCTCATCTCATTATCTCTAGCCGCTTTATCCTTCTACAGGGTCGTGGACACGGGGAGAACATGCAAACTCCACACAGAAAGGCCCTCGCCGGCCACGGGGCTCGAACCCAGACCTTCTTGCTGTGAGGCAACAGTGCTAACCACTACACCACCGTGCCACTTGCCTGTGACCCTGTAGAACAGGATAAAGCAGGTAGGGATAATGAGATGATATATATATTGAGGTTTTTCACCCACGTGACCAAGTCATGTGAGGCTGCCATTTTGGACATCACGGCTCGAATCAGTTTGAATGCGAGGAAGGTGACAAACGAAAAACATAAAAGAAAAAGGAACGAGATGCAGAAAACACCTTCACTATCCAGCGACGTAGGGCATTTACAGGGCGAGCAGAGGGAGAGGTATTTGCAAAAATTGAGGTTAGCAGGCTTAGATAACGACGTTTACCTGCTTCCACCAGGATTGTTCACTGACATATGGAAGTACACGAAGCCCTCGTCTTTACCTGACTTTGGCCCACATGATCTGTGTACCTATGTCGTTAAAAACCCATCGCCATACACAGGTATTGATCTGAAAGCGTACAAGAGTTTGGATGCCTTCAAATATTTTGTGTCAGGCTGGGTAACATGCCTACATCAGTGGGTCTTCCCTAGAGCCGGTGGTCGCCATCTTATTACAGCTAAGGTTTGTTCACATTTTCATTTACTTTCGGTCCTCAGGATAAACAAAATGTTATTAAATGTCATTGAAATAACTTCTTAGTCTGTTGAGACATGGCCCGTTATAAATTTGCTGTTACCAGGCAATGACCAAGAACTGTATTATTAGGGTCGGTGTCTGTGTTGTAGCAGTGCACTAGCAGCTAGCTGTTAGCACTAGCTAATGTCAACAACATAGCTAGTATGTTACTGTAGCAATGTTTACGTTCAGTCATTTGGATGACTGTTAAAACCTTTCAGTCTCAAGTTTTTCCTTTACTGTATTTACTAGTTTACTGTAATTATGATCTGGCAGCTATTTACACCGGATCCAGTGTAAATAGTTGCCGGATCGCGCTCCGGCTTGCTCCCCCTCAAATTAAGCAGCACGCTCCGGCTTGCTCCCGGAGTGCTCTGGCCGAGGTTCCGGAGCACGCTCTGGCTTGCTCCCCCTCAAATTAAGCAGCGCGCTCCGGCTTGCTCCCGGGAGCAAGCCGGAGCGCGCTGCTTAATTTGAGGGGGAGCAAGCCGGAGCGCGCTCCGGCAGCTATTTACACTGGATCCAGTGTCTGTAACATGTTTTTTTTTTCAAGCTTGTTCTCCCTCTTTGTCTGCAGCGTTAGTATGTAGCTTGACCTTCAAAATGGCGGACACCGGGGCGTCACGTGACCCTGTGACGTCAGGTGAAAAACCTCAATACACACACTGTGTGTATGTGTATATACAGTGGTGTTTGTTTATGGTAAACAAAAATGTTTGGTCAAGGTGACTCTTGCAAAGAGACATTTTACCCAAATATTAGATGTGCTGTATGTATATTTTTGATCATGGATGTCAAAAAGAGGATGGATCTTCTTCATTTTTATTGTACTGTCGCTTTCCTTTTTGTACGTTTCACTTTCCTTTTTCCATTTTTCTCTCTCTTTTATCGGAAGAACGCAGAGACCGGAAGCTTTTTTTTCTCTCCTCCTGTGTAAAGACCACAAGTGAAGGCCATCTACATCGGATCTGCTTTAATATCAACAGATCTTCGATTAAGGTACGTGAATCCTTTCAGCATGGCACACCTTCAGCCTGTTCAGTGTGCTGAGTGCAGGATGTTTAGTCATTCTTCCTCCGTCACTAGCGATAGCTTTATTTGTGATAAGTGCAGATTAGTTAGCTCTCTGACGGAGAAGATTATAGTGCTAGAAGCACATATCCAGGTTTTAGAGAAGGCCAGTGAGAATGAGAACAGTGTAGTTTCTGTAGGGGAAAATCTGGATGCCCTAGGTGGAGTGAGTAATCCCCCAACTCCGGCATTAGAGCCCTTACAGCAGGGCAAATGGGTGACGGATCGGCAGCATAAGTATAGAGCCAAAGCTACTGCTGAGGCTCGCCCACGGGAGCACCACTCCTCTCCGCGTCACGTGTCGAACAGGTTTGCTCTCGTTAGTGATGCACCCACTGAGAAACCTGAAAGAGCTCTGGTTATAGGGGACTCTATCATATGGCATGTGAAATTAGCTCAGCCTTTAGGGGCACCAGCAGCTTTAGTCAGGTGTATACCGGGAGCCAGGGTGCTGGACATAGCAGGTAATCTTAGGGTCCTAGGCAAGCACAGGTTCTCAAAGATAGTTATCCATGCAGGAGCTAATGATATATGCCTTCATCAGTCTGGGGTTACTAAGAGTAACTTTGTAGAGGTGTTTAAATTAGCGAAGGCAATGTCCGATGCTGTAGTTGATCCTGGGATTGAGATGCTGGCCTCTTCTGCCCCTCAGACCTGCTTGGTCCATCCTGGTGCCCTGTGTCTGGTCGGGGTTTTGTCGCCCCGCTCCTGTGAAGGACGGCCCCATGAGGACAGTTGGGGGTTATACCTGTTAAAACTGTTAATATTATAGTCAGGCTGTCTGTTGTTGCCCAAATGAGGATGGGTTCCCTTTTGAGTCTGGTTCCTCTCGAGGTTTCTTCCTCATGTCGTCTGAGGGAGTTTTTCCTTGCCACTGTCGCCACAGGCTTGCTCATTGGGGATAGATTAGGGATAAAATTAGCTCATGTTTTAAGTCATTCAAATTCTGTAAAGCTGCATTGCGACAATGTTTATTGTTAAAAGCGCTGTACAAATAAACTTGATTTGATTTGATTAGTATGCTCTGGCCCCATCCCAATGCGGCGTGGCGATGTAGCTTACAGCAGGTTATGGTCGCTGAACTGCTGGCTGTCCAGGTGGTGCTCTGAAGACAGTGTGGGCTTTATAGATAATTGGGCTAATTTTGAGGGCACTGCTGGCCTGTTAGGGCGGGACGGTATCCATCCCACTCAGGAAGGTGCTGCTCTCATTTCCTGCAGCATAGGTCATAGTCTCAGAACAGGCCTAGTTAATTCCTGACAATCCAGAGCCAAGGCCAGGGAGCAGACGAACAGGCTAAACTGACTGTCTGCTAGCTGCACAGAGTCGTCACTCAGGGCCCACTACATCGAGACTGTGTCTGTTCCCCGAGCTCAACAAAAAGGTAGAAATTTTCAGAGAGTTTGTTCCAGTAACCTAATCAATATAAAATTAGATCATACTGACTGTACAGCTGCTGCCAGCACCTTTGATCTAAAGGTGGGGCTATTAAATATTAGATCTCTTACATCTAAAGCGCTAATGGTTAATGAACTCATTACTGATCAGGAGTTTAATGTACTTTGTTTAACTGAAACATGGATTAAACCAAATGAATATATAGCATTAAATGAAGCGAGTCCTCCTGCATACAGTTATATACACCAGCCTCATCTAACTGGCAGAAGAGGAGGCGTTGCGGTTATTTATTAAAAGAAAACACAGGTTGTTAGGTATGCCCAATGTCACCTGAATAAGTAGGAGCAGTATACATATTGCACCGAGTACAAGCAGGGACTCCGGCAACTAACTATGACAGCATAACTAAAAGGAGAGAGCCAGAAGGTAACACAGGCATGAGGGAGCCCCAGGACATAAAGCAGCCAGCCACTACACCGTCAACAAACTCGAGTGAGCAAGCGAGTGGGGACTGACAGCATCCATACATCCCAGTTTACCGAAACACTCTGTCTGAGGACCCTCCAGATCTACTCCTTTACCTCATAAACACCATTAACAAAAGGCTTGACTAAACAGATATGTTTTCAGCCTAGACTTAAATGCTGAGACTGTGTCTGATTCCCGAACATTACTTGGAAGGCTGTTCCATAACTGTGGGGCTTTGTAAGAAAAGGCTCTGCCCCCTGATGTAGCCTTCACTATATGAGGTACCAGCAGATAGCCTGCACCTTTTGATCTAAGTAGGCGTGGCGGGTCATAGAGGAGCAGAAGTTCTCTCAGGTACTGTGGTGCGAGACCATTTAGTGCTTTAAAGGTCAATAGTAGTATTTTATAATCAATACGAAATTTGATTGGGAGCCAATGCAGTGTGGATAAGACAGGGGTGATGTGGTCATATTTTCTAGTTCTAGTAATGACTCTTGCTGCTGCATTTTGAACTAACTGGAGCTTGTTTATGCACTTATTGGAACATCCAGACAGTAAGGCATTACAGTACAATAATCCAACCTGGAGGTAATGAAAGCATGGACTAGTTTTTCTGCATCATGCAATGACATTAAATTTCTTATCTTTGCAATATTTCTGAGATGAAAGAAAGCTATCCGGGTGATGTTATCAGTGTGAGTTTCAAATGAAAGACTGGGGTCAATAATCACTCCGAGGTCTTTTACTGCTGCACGTGAAGAAACAGAAAGGCCATCCAGAGTCACTGTGTAATCAGAAAACTTACTTCTAGCTGTATGTGGTCCTAGCACAAGTACTTCAGTCTTGTCAGAGTTAAGCAGAAGGAAATTAATAAGCATCCAGTGTCTAATGTCCTTAACACATTCCTCAATTCTATTAAGCTGGTGTCTCTCATCAGGTTTTGCAGAGACATACAACTGTGTGTCATCAGCATAACAGTGGAAACTAATACAATGTTTATGAATAATATCGCCCAGAGGTAACATATATAGAGAAAAAAGCAGTGGACCCAAGACAGAACCTTGTGGAACACCAAACTTTACCTCGGTACATCTAGAAATATCACCATTTATATCAACATACTGATAACGATCAGTTAGATAAGACCTGAGCCAGGAGACGGCCATTCCCTTAACTCCCACAACATTTTCTAGTCTATCCAGAAGAATGGAATGATCAGTGGTATCAAATGCTGCACTAAGGTCAAGCAACACAAGTAGCGAGACACAGCCCTGATCAGACGCCAACAGTAGGTCGTTTACTACTTTAACCAGAGCTGTCTCTGTGCTATGATGAGGTCTAAATCCTGACTGATACATTTCATGGATGTTATTCCTATGTAAATATGAGCATAACTGCTGTGCCACAGCTTTTTCAAGGATCTTGGAGATAAAGGGGAGGTTTGATATTGGCCGATAATTGGACAGCTGACAGGGATCAAGGTCAGGTTTTTTAATCAGGGGTTTGATAACTGCTAGTTTAAAGGATTTGGGTACATAGCCAATCATAAGAGAAGAATTTATTATTTTTAGAAGCGGTTCAATTACTCCAGGCATTATCTGTTTGAATAGATGTGTCGGTAAGGGATCTAGTATGCAAGTTGAGGCTTTTGATGTAGAGATTAATGAAAGTAATTCAATTTCTTTTAGGGGAGTAAAACATTCTAACTGATGATCTGATACAGTTATATTGTTAACTACAAGGTCACTTTCATTGTCTAACCTTAAATTAGTAGTTTGAATTTTTTGTCGGATATTCTCAATTTTGTCATTTAAAAAGTTCATGAAGTCGTTGCTACTACATACTGCAGGTGTGCATGTGTTGATAGTGGACTTATTCCTGGTTAATTTTGCTACAGTATTAAATAGGAATCTAGGATTATTTTTGTTATCTTCTATTAGGGAGGAGAAATATGTTGATCTCGCAGCACTAAGAGCTTTTCTATACTTCAGGAAGCTCTCCTTCCAAGCTAATTTGAACACTATCAATTTTGTTTGACGCCATTTATGTTCCAATTTTCGAGTGGTCTGTTTTAATGTGCGAGTGTCATCATTATACCAGGGTGCTAATTTTTTGTCTCTGACCATTTTCCTTTTTAGAGGAGCTACATTATCTAAAGTATGGCGGAATGTTGACTCTAAGCATTCAGTTGCCTGATCAAGTTCTTCAGGGGCTGACAGTGACCCAATCAAAGTTGACAGCTCTGGGAGATCATTTATAAAACTCTGTGCAGTAGTTGACGTGAAAGTACGTTTAATACAGTAGCGTGGTGAGGTGCATATATTAGTACTCAGACATATTTTGAATGAGATGAGACAATGATCTGAGATAACTTCAGACTGTGGAAGTATGACTATATTGTCTACGTTTAATCTGAATGTTAGTATTAGATCAAGGGTGTGACCACCATTATGGGTCGGTCCTATGACATTCTCCTTAATCCCGACTGAATCTAAGATGGACACAAACGCTGTTTTTAAAGGGTCTTCTGGGTTATCGAAGTGAATATTAAAATCTCCGACAACTAAAGCTTTGTCTAAGGAAATAACCAGATCTGAGATAAAATCTGCAAATTCAGAAAGAAACTCAGAATATGGCCCCGGGGGCCTGTAAATAATAAACAATGGAATTAACTGGGTAGACTTATTTTTCGAGGCTACATACATTATATGAGTATGAAGAACTTCAAATGTATTAAATTTATAACCAGGTTTTTGTGTTACACCTAGATAATCGTTATAAATAACCGCGACGCCTCCTCCTCTGCCAGTTAGACGAGGCTGGTGTATATAACTGTATCTAGGAGGATTCGCTTCATTTAATGCTATATATTCATTTGGCTTAATCCATGTTTCTGTTAAACACAGTACATTAAACTCCTGATCAGTAATGAGTTCATTAACCATTAGCGCTTTAGATGTAAGAGATCTAATATTTAATAGCCCCACCTTTAGATCAAAGGTGCTGGCAGCAGCTGTACAGTCAGTATGATCTAATTTTATATTGATTAGGTTACTGGAACAAACTCTCTGAAAATTTCTACCTTTTTGTTGAGCTCGGGGAACAGACACAGTCTCGATGTAGTGGGCCCTGAGTGACGACTCTGTGCAGCTAGCAGACAGTCGGTTTAGCCTGTTCGTCTGCTCCCTGGCCTTGGCTCTGGATTGTCAGAAATTAACTAGGCCTGTTCTGAGACTATGACCTATGCTGCAGGAAATGAGAGCAGCACCTTCCCGAGTGGGATGGATACCGTCCCGCCCTAACAGGCCAGCAGTGCCCTCAAAATTAGCCCAATTATCTATAAAGCCCACACTGTTTTCAGAGCACCACCTGGACAGCCAGCAGTTCAGCGACCATAACCTGCTGTAAGCTACATCGCCACGCCGCATTGGGATGGGGCCAGAGCATACTACAGCATCGGACATCGCCTTCACTAATTTAAACACCTCTACAAAGTTACACTTAGTAACCTCAGACTGACGAAGGTGTATATCATTAGCTCCTGTATGGATAACTATCTTTGAGAACCTGTGCTTGCCTAGGACCCTAAGATTACCTGCTATGTCCGGCGCCCTGGCTCCCGGTATACACCTGACTAAAGCTGCTGGTGCCCCTAAAGGCTGAGCTAATTTCACGTGCCATATGATAGAGTCCCCTATAACCAGAGCTCTTTCAGGTTTCTCAGTGGGTGCATCACTAACGAGAGCAAACCTGTTCGACACGTGACGCGGAGAGGAGTGGTGCTCCCGTGGGCGAGCCTCAGTGGTAGCTTTGGCTCTACGCTTATGCCGCCGAGCCGTCACCCATTCGCCCCGCTGTAAGGGCTCTAATGCCGGAGTTGGGGGATTGCTAACTCCACCTAGGGCATCCAGACCTTCCCTAACAGAAACTACACTGTTCTCACGCTCACTAACCTGCTCTAAAGCCTGGACACGTGCTTCTAGCACTGTAATCTTCTCCGTCAGAGAGCTAACTAATCTGCACTTATCACAAATAAAGCTAATAAAGCTATCGCTAGTGACGGAGGAAGAATGACTAAACATCCTGCACTCAGCACACTGAACAGGCAGAAAGTGTGCCATGATGAAAAGATTCACGTACCTTAAATGAAGATCTGTTGATATTAAAGCAGATCAGATGTGGATGGCCTCCGTTTGTGGTCTTTACACAGGAGGAGAGAAAAAGAAAGCTTCCGGTCTCAGCGTTCTTCCGAAAATAGAAAGAGAAAAAACGGGAAAAAAAAACAGAAAAAGGAAAGCGAAAGTGAAAAGTACAAAAATGAAAGCGACAGTACAATAAAAATGAAGAGGATACTGGAAATTTATTTGTAGAATAAAGTTAAAAAAGGATTAGTAATTAACGCCGGCACTCGCGGGAAAAAAGGACTCGGCGCGAACAGCTCAGGAAGCAGGAAGTGCGTAAACCAGGAAGTCCCAGTCAACCCCATGGGGAGCTCCAGGATGATGCTGTGTCAAGAAAAGAGCATGAAAGAATTGAACAGTTCACTCTACATTACCTCAAGGATCAGGAGACCCAAGATGTTGTTCTCCCTGATGCTGTGAAGGCCATCTGTGATAGGCATGATGTTGATTGGTCACTTGAAGGTTCCACATGCCGTACTCCATCTGTCACACTTGTGGAGTCTCTTGCTATTCATTCTAATGCTCTGCCCAGTGGCTTCCAGCAGGAAGATGACCATGGACTCCCTGTAATCAGTCAATGGACTGAAGAGGAGATGAGAGAAAAGCAAAGCGCTGACCCAGATCTCAGGGTGGTCATTGAGCACAAGGAGTCTGGAGACATGCCTTCTTCCTCCTTGAGACAAGAGCTCCCAGATCTTGCTTTATGGCCTCGAGAATGGAAGCAGTTAGAGATGAGGAATGGTGTTATACAGAAGGCGACAAGAACGTGGGCAAGTCACACATCAGCTAGTGCTACCAAGTGAACTGAGAGCCACAGCCTTGAGAAGCCTACATGACGATTTGGGTCACCTGGGCACAGAGCGGACTCTTGACCTAGTGAGATCAAGATTTTATTGGCCTAAAATGTCCACATGTGTAGAGCAGAAGATCAAATTGTGTGAACGTTGTGTGCGATGGAAGGCCCCAACTGAGAGAGCAGCTCCCTTGTTAAATATCAAGACCAACAGACCATTGGAGTTGGTCTGCATGGACTTTCTCTCATTGGAGCCTGACCGGAGCAACACAAAAGATATATTAGTCCTGACAGACCATTTCACTAAGTACGCAGTTGCTGGGCCCACTCAAAACCAGAAGGTGCAGACTGTGGCCAAGTGTTTATGGGAGAACTTTCTGGTGCACTACAGCTTTCCAGAAAAACTTCTGAGTGACCAGGGCCCCGATTTTGAATCTCACACAATAAAAGAGCTATGTTCCCTCACTGGTATTCAAAAGGTCAGGACCACCCCATATCATCCCAGGGGGAATCCAGTGGAACGATTCAATTGGACCCTCCTCCAGATGTTGGGCACCTTGGAAAATAAGGACAAGTGTCATTGGAAAGAGTTTGTTAAGCCTCTTGTTCATGCCTATAATTGCACACGGAGTGATGTGATGGGGTTCAGTCCCTACAAACTGATGCTCAGTAGACAACCTCGGTTACCAGTTGATTTGGCATTTGGCCTACCTGCAAGCAGACAACCTAAGGCACATTCACAGTATGTGCATGACTTGAAAGGCCGCCTAGAGGAGAGCTACTGGATGGCCACTGAGAACACTAAGAAGATAGCTGAGCGCAATAAACTCTGCTTTGAAAGAAGAGTTGTTGAATCCACTCTTGAAGTGGGTGTCCGGCTTCTTGTAAGGAATGTTCAGCTGCGAGGAAAACATAAGCTGGCTGACAAATCGGAATCAGATGTTCACATAGTGGTCAAACGTGCTGGCAACTTACCCGTGTATACTGTCAAACCAGAGGGTAAAGATGGTCCACTGCGCACCCTACATTGTGACCTTTTGCTGCCATGCGGGTTCCTACCTGTGGCCGAATCAGAAGAAGTTCCAAGACAAACTATCAATAGACCTAGAACAAGGAGGCAGTCCAGAATGAATGTTACAGATGAGTCTCAGGTAGCAGATAATAACTCAGATTCAGAAGATGATGACTATTATTACTACCCAGGTAGGGAGATGACCTGATTGAAACAAGAGTCTTGACCTGGCCAGAGACAGTACCTCCCAGGGAGGAACAGGCCAGAGAGACAAATCAACCAACCCAGACTCCAGTGGGTACGCTCTCTGCTCCTGCCGGTCTGGATGATAAGATGGAAACCTCTGTAATTGGCAATCAAGATAAGGAAAAGAGATATGCATCTGAAAAAGAGGCAGCGGAGCTTTCAGTGGAGCTTATTTAATCAAAACCAGAGGAACCGATAACCCTCTGCGATAGCACCTCAAATGAGCTACATCCTAAGGGATCAGCCAGTTTTTCTCAGTGGAGAGAATGCTCAGGTGTTGTTGAGTCAGAGGCCATGCACATCTCAGAGCACAGAGAAACAGGTTCCCCAAAAAGTATGATGGAGTCTCCCTCTGAACCTGATGTGATGAATGAGAGCCTTCCTGTTTTGTCTGACCTGTCATTCGGTGACAGCAGTGGAGATCCGGAATGCCTAGTCAATGAACCCCCTAAGGAACCATGAGTACACAGGGTCTATGAAGGGACAGCACCTGGTATGTCTGAAGGAAGACAGTCTCCAGTCATCATGGATAAGAGAGATACTATCCCCAGATGTTCCCAGAGGCAAAGAGAGCAACCTGAAAGACTACAGTACAGTCAGCTGGGAAATCCCTTACTGTCTATAGTCTAGTCACTTTTTCAGGGCCTCAACCTCACCTTTACAGATGTGCTCCAGAATCATGGCTATGCAGATGTTCCTCAAGCAGCACCTAGGACAGTCCATAGTCATGTGGGTGTAACAGGACGTACACACCTTTAGGAGGGGAGGGTGTAGCCCTGGTCACTGCGTCCTAGTCATTAATTTAGTTGACCATAGATTATTTGCAAAATAAATAAATAAATAAATTCATACAGGGGCAGCACGGTGGTGTAGTGGTTAGCACTGTCGCCTCACAGCAAGAAGGTCCGGGTTCGAGCCCCGTGGCCGGCAAGGGCCTTTCTGTGCGGAGTTTGCATGTTCTCCCCGTGTCCGCGTGGGTTTCCTCTGGGTGCTCCGGTTTCCCCCACAGTCCAAAGACATGCAGGTTAGGTTAACTGGTGACTCTAAATTGACCGTAGGTGTGAATGTGTGTATGGTTGTCTGTGTCTATGTGTCAGCCCTGTGATGACCTGGCGACTTGTCCAGGGTGTACCCCGCCTCTCGCCCATAGTCAGCTGGGATAGGCTCCAGCTTTCCTGCGACCCTGTAGAACAGGATAAAGCGGCTACAGATAATGAGATGAGATGAGATGAGATGAGATGAGAATTCATACAGTTCATGACACATGGATACATAGGATTTATGACAAAAATATATTAAATATATCTATAAATCCAAAAAGGAATAAACACATACAGGCTTATTCATATGCACTTCATTTTATCTTAAAAGTAACTAATGTGCTCTTCTTTCATGGGATAAAGATATGGGTGACATGAAGGACACCCAGAGCAGTGGGCAGCCACACCAGAGCACCAAGGGAGCAGTCAGGGGTTCAGTACCTTGCTCAAGGGCACCTCAGCCCAAGGCCACCCCACGTCAACCTAACTGCATGTCTTTGGATTGTGGGGGAAACTGGAGCACCCAGAGGAAACCCACACAGACATGAGGAGAACATGCAAACTCCACACAGAAAGGCCCTCGCCAGCCGCTGGGTTCGAACCCAGAACCTTCTTGCTGTGAGGCGTCCGTGCTAACCACTACACCACCGTGACACCCGGTGTGACTGTTTTCTACATTGTAGAACAGTACTGGAGACATCAAAACTATGAAATAGCATCTAGAACTGTAACACTATAACAGCTCAGGGAATGAAGAACAGAGAGACAGGCTCAACAACTCAAGATTAATTTTAATTTTTTATCTAATTTCATATTTCAGATGGCTCCATCCACTGGACCAGATCTGTTGCCCTCTTTTGAGTGAGGTCAGCCAGCAGACTGGTGACATCCAAAAAATTAGGTACAAACCTTCTGTAATAGCCAATCAGCCCCAGGAACTGTCTCACCCCCTTTTTGGGCAGCCTGCAATCACTGCAATCTTATGAATTTGGGGACGCATCTGCCCATGACGCACGTGAAGCCCAGATGCTGTACTTCCATCCACTCAATTACACACTTCCTTGAGTTTTCTGTGAGTCCTGTGCATCTCAGCAATCTCAGGACAGCTCTTAGATGTTGTAAATGCTGCTGCCAATCATTACTGTAAATATGTCATCTAAATAGGCAGTGGCATATGCACTGTAAAGTAAAGTAAAAGTAAAGTAAAGTAACTTTATTGGTCTCCCTAGGGAGAAATTTAGCTTAGAGTCAGGGAACATTGCTGTATCAAGAAAAAGACACAAACACACATCTAATTAACTAAAAGAACATATGTGCAATCCGGCATTTTTGCTCCAGGTGAACTGTGCAAATTAAAAATCCTAACATTGATACATACAAACAATTCAAACAAGTACCATTAATACATTCATACATACATACAAACATACCTACCTAACATCCACTCAAATAATATCCATACATACATACCTATCCATACATCCAATCAATAACATCTATACATTCCTAGATCTCTCACAAAAATTAATACCATTCCTACAGTCTCATCTCATCTCATCATCTCTAGCCGCTTTATCCTTTTACAGGGTCGCAGGCAAGCTGGAGCCTATCCCAGCTGACTACGGGCGAAAGGCGGGGTACACCCTGGACAAGTCGCCAGGTCATCACAGGGCTGACACATAGACACAGACAACCATTCACACTCACATTCACACCTACGGTCAATTTAGAGTCACCAGTTAACCTAACCTGCATGTCTTTGGGGGAAACCGGAGCACCCGGAGGAAACCCACGCGGACACGGGGAGAACATGCAAACTCCACACAGAAAGGCCCTCGCCGGCCCCGGGGCTCGAACCCAGGACCTTCTTGCTGTGAGGCGACAGCGCTAACCACTACACCACCGTGCCGCCCATTCCTACAGTCATATATATAAATTACATTCATACATTTCCATACATGTACAAAAGAACCATAGTTCTAAATAACCTGTGCAAAATAGCCAAAGAAAGATAACACATTCTAGTCTTCTATCTATGCATACATACACCATCCATTTATTAGCCCACATACATTCACCTCTGATCATTCAGACACTTAATTGAAAGAGGGATGAATGAATGTTTATACCTGTTATGTTTACATAAAGGGACACTATATCTCCTCCCTGAGTGTAAAAGTATATATTCAGAATAAAGCGCATGGGAACTCATTCATCTCATTATCTCTAGCCGCTTTATCCTGATCTACAGGGTCGCAGGCAAGCTGGAGCCTATCCCAGCTGACTACGGGCGAAAGGCGGGGTTCACCCTGGACAAGTCACCAGGTCATCACAGGGCTGACACATAGACACAGACAACCATTCACACTCACACCTACGCTCAATTTAGAGTCACCAGTTAACCTAACCTGCATGTCTTTGGACTGTGGGGGAAACCGGAGCACCCGGAGGAAACCCACGCGGACACGGGGAGAACATGAAAACTCCACACAGAAAGGCCCTCGCTGGCCACAGGGCTCAAACCCGGACCTTCTTGCTGTGAGGCGACAGCGCTAACCACTACACCACCGTGCCGCCGCGCATGGGAACTGTCAGATAAAATACCTTTAGCCTGACTAATTACCTCATCTCATCTCATTATCTCTAGCCGCTTTATCCTGTTCTACAGGGTCGCAGGCAAGCTGGAGCCTATCCCAGCTGACTACGGGCGAAAGGCGGGGTACACCCTGGACAAGTCGCCAGGTCATCACAGGGCTGACACATAGACACAGACAACCATTCACACTCACATTCACACCTACGGTCAATTTAGAGTCACCAGTTAACCTAACCTGCATGTCTTTGGACTGTGGGGGAAACCGGAGCACCCGGAGGAAACCCACGCGGACACGGGGAGAACATGAAAACTCCACACAGAAAGGCCCTCGCTGGCCACAGGGCTCGAACCCGGACCTTCTTGCTGTGAGGCGACAGCGCTAACCACTACACCACCGTGCCGCCGCGCATGGGAACTGTCAGATAAAATACCTTTAGCCTGACTAATTACCGATTGCTCAAAAAGCTCCTGCGGATTCAGAGGGGCGGGAGTTCCCATGATCTTACCTGCTGTCTTAACCAAACAAAAAATCTGAGCCTTCGACTTTACTGTTAGATTTCCAAACCAACTGGAAATACCGTAACAGAGAATTGATTCTATTGTTGCTCTGAAGAAAATCAACATGATATGTTTACAAACACCAAACAGACAAAGTCTACGCAAGAAATGGAGGCGCTGGTGAACTCTGGCACATACGCTAGACACCTGTGTTCTCCAACTCAGGTTACTGTCAATATAAATACCTAAGTATTTGAAGGTGGTCACCTGTTTTATATCTTGACCATGGATGACCACTGGCATTTTGTCACCCACTGATCTAGGATCAATAATCATTTCCACAGTCTTACTTGTATTAATGTGAAGTTCATGTGAATCACACCAGACCACAAACTTGTCCACCGCCGCTTGGTGGATACAAGAATTACTGTTTTTTGTAAGTAAGCTTAAGATAACAGTGTCATCAGAGTATTTCACTATAAACTGATTTGGATCAGAGCTGATACAATAATTTGTATAAAGTATAAACAAAAAAGGTGAGCTAACACACCCCTGAGGGGTGCCTATACAGCTCTCTGTAATATCTGAGAGAGCTGCATTAAATTTTACTTGCTGTGGTCTATTAGACAAAAAGGAGTGATACCACCTAATTAGAAAAGGATTTACATTCAATTTAATTAACTTCCTGAGAAGGATATGTGGCTGAATTAAATTAAAAGCAGAACTAAAATCAATAAAAAGGAGTTTAGCATATGCAGCAGGACTCTCCAAGTGTCTCAATATAAGGTGCATTATTGTCAATATAGACCCCTTTCACATGACGTCACCGCGCCGTGAGATTTTGTTAGGTGCCATATTGGAAGACCAAGTACATGCACTCACAATATAAAACAAAGTACGAGCGAGAGTAAAGTGACACAATGGATGATAATTCTGGTTATATGAGTACATTACCAGCTGCAGAAAGGGCACGGTATGTGGAGAAACTGGCTGTGATTGATGGGTTTGACCCATATGATAAGACTCGCGGCAAGGGAGAATGGAAACATAAGGAGGACCGGACACCAATTCTGCCATCTGTTTGCTACCCAGACATTGTAAACTATTTGTTGTTTACACCCAGTGCCTACACTCAGTGTTCAAACTATGCCGATATTTTCGGGGGGTCCCTTTTTTTCCCTTGGGGGGGCGCTTGTGCTTGTCTCAGAGCGCGGATCTCCAAACACATGAGAAGCCTATCTTACGCACATATCACGCGGACTCCACACCTCCACACATGCATCGTGTCTGAAGTCATAACTCATCAGGGGAAATCGTGTCCACATTGGCATGTTCAAAAAACAACCTCGCGTCAACAATGATACTACACGCAAGAAAAAAAAAAACAGTCAGGCTACTCAACAACCAACCTGGCAGCAGCGAGCAAGCCCCAAACCATCCTAAATTATTATTATTATTAAATTGTAGAAGTCTGGGAGGCTTGCTCCTCATACAGTTATCAACTTTGGGCCAATTTAGCATGTTTTAAATCTGAATTTCTTGTGTTTGCTTACCTCAAAGTATCCGCAGATCATGCACAGACTTATCCATTATATCCACAGTTTTTTGCCAAGTCTCACACAGGTTTCTTTCAAGTCTACTGTTGGGCCAATAAATCATAAATAAAACAGCTCAGATTTGTTTGTTTAAGTCATTTGCCACTCCACTTTATTCTCGTGAGTTCACATACTGCTGCTGTTATTTTCCCCTAATCACGAGTTTGTTGGTCTTCCAAAATGGCGCAGGGTCTGTTTACTTCCGGTTTCGGGTGACATCAGTGAAAGGGGTCTATAGCATCATTTGTACTCCAATTTTTTATATAAGCAAATTGGTATTTATCTAGCTGTGGTTCTACATATATGCGAAGTTGCTTCCACTGTGTGGGCAGAGCAGTCTGTTCATGAGACACTGAAATGTTGTTGGGGCTCCAAACAACCCAAATGGAAGGGTGACAAACTGGTGTAATCCAAATGGAGTGGAAAAGGTCATTTTTTTCAGAGGATAGTGGTGTCAAGGGTATCTGCCAGTATCCCTTAGTCAAATCCAGTGTCAAATAAAAGCGAGCCATGCCTAACCAACTGAGCAGTTTATCAATGCAAGGCATCAGATATGCATCAAATTTAGACACTGCACTGAATTTTCTCAAGTACACACAGAACCAGATTGACCTGTTGGTTTTGGGGACCAAAACCACCAAGATGCTTCAGTCACTGTGGGACTCCTCAATTATTCCCCTGTCAAGTGTAGCCTTGAGTTCATCCTGAACCACATTTTTCTTGTGTCTGAGGAGCCGATATGGGTAGCTGTGCACCACCACCCCTGGAGGAGTCTCAATGTGGTGCTCTATGAGATTAATGTGACTGGGCAGGGGTGAAAGTACATCACAGAAGTCCTTCTGCAACAAGACAACCTGTGCTCTCTGGGACAGCAAGAGGTGGTCTCCATAGGGGACCAGGGTGAATTGGGCTGCACTTTATAAACTTACCTCCAGTCCCAGCTCCTCCTTCTGTGGGACCACCATCACCAGAGCCACAGGAACCTCCTCTCTCCATGGTTTCAGGAGATTGAGGTGGTAAATTTGAAGTGCATCACTTTTATCCAACTACCTATGTGACCTCAAAGGGTCCTTGCTAGTCCTTCCTAGAGAGTAATTTAGACCTTGACATGCACAGTAAAATGAGCATTTCATTTCCTGGCACAAATTCATGGAGCTGTGTCCACCTATTTTACAGCTGGAATTGCCATTCTTGCACCTGTAGCAAATTCTCCTGGATTAGGTGACTCAGAGTGTGGAGTTTTGTTCTCAGGTCAAGAACATACTGAATTTCACTTTTGCTATTAGAAGGTCCCTTCTCCCAATTTTCCATGATGGTGTCTAGGACACCATGAGGTTTGCGACCATACAATAATTTGAATGGGGAAAACCCTGTGAAGGCTTGCATGACCTCTCGCTCTGCAAATAAAAGGGAGTTGAGCCATTTTTTTCCAATTTCAAGTGTCTCCATGAACAACCTTATGAATCATGCTTTTAAGTGTTTGATTAAATATTTTGACCAGCCCATCCATTTGTGGATGGTAAACACTGGTACAAATCCATTTACTCCTCAGTAATTCATACAGTTTGCAAAATGTGTGTGATTTAAACATTGTGCCTTGATCAGTCAGGCTCTCTTTTGGAATCCTGACTCAGGAGATAACACAGAAGAGTGCTTCTGCATCACTGCATGCAAAAATGCTGTGTAGAAGCACTGCTTCTGTGTATCATATTGCGTAATCCACTAAGACTCACACAAAGCGATATCCTTGTGCAGATTGATCTAATGGCCCAATGAGATCCATGCCAATTCTTTTGTAGGGGATCTTGATCAAAGGTAAAGGGCGCAACAGTGCTTTTGGGGTGGCCAGCGGATTCACCAGCTGACATTTGCAACATGCCACGCACCATCTGCATAAATTGCTGCGAAGTCAAGTCAAGTCAAGTTTGTTTGTGTAGCACTTTAACAATAGACATTGTCCCAAAGCAGCTTTACAGAATCTGAATGACCCAAGACATGAGCCAATTTTATCCTTAATCTATTCCCAATGACCAAGCCTGTGGCGACGGCGGCAAGGAAAAACTCCCCCAGATGACACGAGGAAGAAACCTCGAGAGGAACCGGACCCAAAAAGGAACCCATCCTCACCTGGACAACAACAGACAACATGACTATAACATTAACAGTTTTAACATGAAGTCAGTTTCGTTGATGTTATTAACTCTTCATTAATGGAAACTTGAGTGCAAAACTGTTCATGACAACTGCAGTCCTAAAGTTAGCAAGTCAACTGTAGTCCTCAGCCATAAAAGCATTACTGTAAGTGTCCAGAGCGTCTTCCAAGTGTGACTGCAAATGCCCAGTTAATAGAAATGGACCATGAGTCAGTTCAGGGTTTTATCCTAACCTACATGCCCTGCCATGGGATTATGATGAGCCACATGGAACAAAAGTTCCCTATGGCTCTTTGGGATGAGCAACTGGGTTGTTTCCTTTCCTATTTGAGTGTCCTGTGTCACTCAATATAGCCTATCTTTAATAACAGAAAAATATGGATAGGAGAGTGCAACATTAGGCTGAAGGTTTTGACCATCGATTATGCTCACTTGATCATAAGCATGTGTCAGAGCTTCATCTTGCTTCTGCTCCAATGGATAATCTGGAAGGGAAATCCTTGCAGAGAGGCAGAACACTCCCCATTCTTCATACCCCCATGACACAGAGCTGACATAGACAGCCCTAGGACCGCCTTCCCAGATAATGCTACATCAGAATCCCCCTGTGGGGCACTACAGCAGGATCCATCCACAAATAAGTGCTTTATTAATGTTTTAAACCCTGGCCAATTTGTCCCCAGGATTTGTGGATGACTGAGGTGAGGATTTAACACTGCCTCCACATTATGCTTTTTGCCCCTGAACTGGATTATGATGGGCACCAGTAGATAATTGTGAACATCCACAAGTATGCACACTTCACCTTCACCAACTCTGTAGGTACAATAGTACCATGCCTCACCCGGTGCACCAAAATTATGTAGGTGCAATTGCACTCTTCACACGATGCACCAAAATTATGTAGGTGCAATACAGGTCCTCACATGAGGCACCAAAATGATGTGGGTGCAGTTACATTATTAAAACGGTCTCATAAAATAGCAGTTCATTAATTTTACTAATCAATATTTCTATTAATTATTAAATTAATGCATGAATTACTCCAGTGACACATTAAATCATTGAAGGCAAAGCGAATTCTTTGCTGGCAGAGGATATCTTCAAGTAATACTACAGTACAACAGACAAGACACAGTTTCTTGTAAATATTTAATTTATTAAAATGACAAAATCAAATGAGAAGAATAGTGATCAGGTACATTCAATAATACTAGCAGCAGTTTAACAAACCAAGGCACAAAATGGTGATATGAGGTTATAATATTATAGATATATATGTGGGGTGGCACGGTGGTGTAGTGGTTAGCGCTGTTGCCTTACAGCAAGAAGGTCCTGGGTTCGAGCCCCGGGGACGGCGAGGGCCTTTCTGTGCGGAGTTTGCATGTTCTCCCCGTGTTCGCGTGGGTTTCCTCCGGGTGCTCCGGTTTCCCCCACAGTCCAAAGACATGCAGGTTAGGTTAACTGGTGACTCTAAATTGACCGTAGGTGTGAGTGTGAATGGTTGTCTGTGTCTATGTGTCAGCCCTGTGATGACCTGGTGACTTGTCCAGGGTGTACCCCGCCTTTCACCCATAGTCAGCTGGGATAGGCTCCAGCTTGCCTGCGATCCTGTAGAGAAGGATAAAGCGGCTAGAGATAATGAGATGAGATATATATATATATATGTGTGTATACACACATACAATCCTGATTCCAAAAAAGTTGGGACAAAGTACAAATTGTAAATAAAAATGGAATGCAATAATTTACAAATTTCAAAAACTGATATTGTATTCACAATAGAACATAGACAACATATCAAATGTCGAAAGTGAGACATTTTGAAATTTCATGCCAAATACTGGCTCATTTGAAATTTCATGACAGCAACACATCTCAAAAAAGTTGGGACAAGGGCAATAAGAGGCTGGAAAAGTTAAAGGTACAAAAAAGGAACAGCTGGAGGACCAAATTGCAACTCATTAGGTCAATTGGCAATAGGTCATTAACATGACTGGGTATAAAAAGAGCATCTTGGAGGGCAACGGCTCTCAGAAGTAAAGATGAGAAGAGGATCACCAATCCCCCTAATTCTGCGCCGACAAATAGTGGAGCAATATCGGAAAGGAGTTCGACAGTGTAAAATTGCAAAGAGTTTGAACATATCATCATCTACAGTGCATAATATCATCAAAAGATTCATAGAATCTGGAAGAATCTCTGTGCGTAAGGGTCAAGGCCGGAAAACCATACTGGGTGCCCGTGATCTTCGGGACCTTAGACGGCACTGCATCACATACAGGCATGCTTCTGTATTGGAAATCACAAAATGGGCTCAGGAATATTTCCAGAGAACATTATCTGTGAACACAATTCACCGTGCCATCCGCCGTTGCCAGCTAAAACTCTATAGTTCAAAGAAGAAGCCGTATCTAAACATGATCCAGAAGCGCAGACGTCTTCTCTGGGCCAAGGCTCATTTAAAATGGACTGTGGCAAAGTGGAAAACTGTTCTGTGGTCAGACAAATCAAAATTTGAAGTTCTTTATGGAAATCAGGGACGCCATGTCATTCGGACTAAAGAGGAGAAGGACGACCCAAGTTGTTATCAGCGCTCAGTTCAGAAGCCTGCATCTCTGATGGTATGGGGTTGCATTAGTGCGTGTGGCATGGGCAGCTTACACATCTGGAAAGACACAATCAATGCTGAAAGGTATATCCAGGTTCTAGAGCAACATATGCTCCCATCCAGACGACGTCTCTTTCAGGGAAGACCTTGCATTTTCCAACATGACAATGCCAAACCACATACTGCATCAATTACAGCATCATGGCTGCGTAGAAGAAGGGTCCGGGTACTGAACTGGCCAGCCTGCAGTCCAGAGCTTTCACCCATAGAAAACATTTGGCGCGTCATAAAATGGAAGATACGACAAAAAAGACCCAAGACAGTTGAGCAACTAGAATCCAACATTAGACAAGAATGGGTTAACATTCCTATCCCTAAACTTGAGCAACTTGTCTCCTCAGTCCCCAGACGTTTACAGACTGTTGTAAAGAGAAAAGGGGATGTCTCACAGTGGTAAACATGGCCTTGTCCCAACTTTTTTGAGATGTGTTGTTGTCATGAAATTTAAAATCACCTAATTTTTCTCTTTAAATGATACATTTTCTCAGTTTAAACATTTGATATGTCATCTATGTTCTATTCTGAATAAAATATGGAATTTTGAAACTTCCACATCATTGCATTCCATTTTTATTTACAATTTGTACTTTGTCCCAACTTTTTTGGAATCGGGGTTGTATATATATATATATGAGTTTGAAATCACGCGATCTTAGAGTCTACCGTGGCCAAAGGTAAACAAAGAAAAGCGCGAAACTCTGATTCTTGAGGAAAAGAAAAGAAAAGATGTCTGTTCTTGGGTTTGCTCGGCGGAGCAAATATCTTTGTGTCTGGATGGCTTGAAATCCAGACGAGAGAGGAGGAAGTGGAAATTCCGTTACTTATGCCTTCATGGTGGATGTGACGTTGGTGATCCCGCCCCCGAGTGATGCAGGTCAACGCGGAAGCTGGTGATGGGAAATGTAGTCCTTAAAGGGACTGTTGTGGTTCTTAGACGGACTGTACCTACAATTGTTTGCATGCGAAAAAGGTGGGGGGCGTAGGTGCTCTATGTGACTGATTAGACAAAGGATTCTAACAAAGGCACATAAATAATCTTTGGCCCATGCGAGGATCAAACCCACAAGCTCAGCACCACAGTCTAACCAACCCTTAGTTTACTACCGTCTGAATAGTCAGATGTGTATAATAGTGTAAGAGAGAGAGAAAGATCTCATCTCATCTCATCATCTCTAGCCGCTTTATCCTATTCTACAGGGTCACAGGCAAGCTGGAGCCTATCCCAGCTGACTACGGGCGAAAGGCGGGGTACACCCTGAACAAGTCGCCAGGTCATCACAGGGCTGACACATAGACACAGACAACCATTCACACTCACATTCACACCTACGGTCAATTTAGAGTCACCAGTTAACCTAACCTGCATGTCTTTGGACTGTGGGGGAAACCGGAGCACCCGGAGGAAACCCACGCAGACACGGGGAGAACATGCAAACTCCGCACAGAAAGGCCCTCGCCGGCCACGGGGCTTGAACCCAGACCTTCTTGCTGTGAGGCGACAGCGCTAACCACTACACCACCGTGCCGCCCAGAGAGAAAGATAAAAGAGCTAAAGCATGCAAAATCTATCTATCAGAGTAAAACTGAGAAATACAATAACATGATCAAACCAAAACTATGTGATTATTGTGCGCACACTTGATACAACCTTAGGTTTAAGTAACATTTTTCACATAAACTAATTAAGCTAAGACTAATGTTGCCCAAAATGCCAACCTTACTTGGGACCACTCTTGTGTGGCAGCGTGAAGGAGGTCGTCAGTGATTCTTCATTGGGTGTACTCTGCTAGAAGAGTGGAACCATTTTGCTGTAGTTTAAATCAGCTTTGTTGTGTTGCAAAAGTCCTTCCCAGGTGGGATCTCATGATCCAGAACGTCCTTGGTTGGAAGTTCATTGGTTGAAGATGTGGAGGGAGCCGTTTGCCTCTAATCTTACCAATAGCCAGTGGGTCAGTACAGCCACATGTTTTGTCCCTTTGTTCTTCACCTCCGTCTGTAGCTGTAGTATCTCTTTTTAAATACCAATCGTGTGTCAATGAGAGAGAATGCGGCAGTCCAATAGGAGAAGCCAGATTAGCATGGCAGATCTGTGCACCAGTCCAAGAAGATACCAGAGGCAGAGAGCATGAGGCCAGAGAGTGCGAGGCATGTCTGCAGCTGTGAGATGCAGAGAGAGAGTGGCAAGTTGTGTCTAATCACGCTGATCCAGAAAGAGTCAAAGAGAGAGCGAAATTCGCTCAGATCATTCAATTTATGGATGAGCTTGCATCATGATTTACAGTAGTACACTACCCAATTGTGACGCAGTGCAGGATGAGATGAGCCAATCATGGCACAGTGAAAGATGAGATGAAGCAGATATCGTCCGGGGAAGGAAGTGAGGGAATTATGGAAAACATAGTTGTGGAGATGTGTTGTACCTACAACTGTGTATTTTCCAATGCCCCATACTGAATCAGGCTTTGATGAACTGTGGTCTGATTACAACCTGGGTCCAACAAAGCCTGATGTGTACCCCCTTGAACACTCACTGCCACTCAGTATGCTCCTGCTCAATAGGGGGAAGCCCGAAGTGCATCAGGAATGCGGATCAGAATCTCTGCTTCCTTAAGGGGATACTGATCCCAGAAATGTCTGGTTTTCCCACAGTATCTGCAGACCTGCCTGGGCTTTGTCCTGGTCTTGGTGAGCATGGATGGATCCATCTGTGGAGAGAGTGAGGGAGTTAGCAGTAGCATTGGCACAGAGGTACAAGGGGTTGATGGAACATGGGGATGGACATGGGGACCATGCCCCAGCTCCCGCAGAAACATATATGGAATAATATGGTAAAGAAAAAAGTGTTAAAAAAACCCCCAAAATATTTCATATTTTAAATTCTTCAGAAAACAGACATTGTCACAAAGCAGCTTGACAGAAAAATATTGATTTTCAACATATGAATTAATAAATTTATCCCCAGTGAGAAAGCCTGGGGTGAGGGTGGTAAGAAAAAACTCCCAGAGATGACATGAAGAAGCTTTGAGAGGAACCAGACTCAAAAGGGAATCCATCCTCATCTGGATGATACCAGATAGTGTGAGAATAAACAGCTCATTTCTATATGTGTGTCCTATTAGGTAAAAAAATGCAATTGTGTAACCAGGAAATTCATTATAGTTTAACAGAAGATCTATTTTGTCGAAGTTATAAACTGTTCATTGATGGAGACTTGAGTGCAAATCTGTTCATGACAACTGCAGTCTCCTTTTAGTTATGCTGTCATAGTTAGTTGCCGGAGTCCCTGCTTGTACTCGGTGCATTATGTATACTGCTCCTACTTATTCAGGTGACATTGGGCATAGCTAACAACCTGTGTTTTCTTTCCCTCCCTCCCCCCCCCCACCCCAAATCTGTCCCTCTGAGTTACATGGAGTAAACAGGAAATCTTTTGGTGGAGAGGGTGGAGACCTCGACTGGCTATCGTAGCCTGCAGGGAATCGGCTGTCAGACTTTCTGTCGCATGTCCCAGACCCGGTGAAATGTAACTGAATTGTCTTGGCCAGCCCTAAGGGTCCCATCTGCATCTCATCATTGCTGAGGAGTGTGCTCCCATCACCCAATCAAGCATCCAGCCAGAGCAGGTCATGATATATATTTTACCATATTAACATGCCATTGTTGTGTGTTATGCCTGATGTCAAGACTCTCATCTCTGCGAGCCTACCACACAGATTTAATACTTGTGTCATTTTTAGGGCATACCTAACAACATGTGTTTTCTTTCTCTCTCTCTCTCGCCCCCCCAATCTGTCCCTCTGAGTTGCATGTTGGTCCTGGGATTGAGACGCTGGCCTCTTCTGCCCCTCGGACCTGCTTGATCCGTCCTGGTGCCCTGTGTCTGGTCGGAGTTTTATCGCACTGCTCCTGTGGAGGATGGCCCCATGGGGACAGCTGAGGGTTATACCTGGAGGATGCTCTTGACTCTTACAGTAATGCTTTTATGGCTGAGGACTACAGTTGTCTTGCTAACTTTAGGACTGCAGCTATCATGA
Source organism: Neoarius graeffei (assembly GCF_027579695.1). Classification (NCBI taxonomy): domain Eukaryota; kingdom Metazoa; phylum Chordata; class Actinopteri; order Siluriformes; family Ariidae; genus Neoarius; species Neoarius graeffei. The sequence continues at coordinate 97,852,584 of NC_083575.1, read as the reverse complement.
ACAGTTTTGCACTCAATTTTCCATCAATGAAGAGTTATAACATCAACGAAACTGTCCTCATGTTAAAACTGTTAATATTATAGTCAGGCTGTCTGTTGTTGCCCAAATGAGGATGGGTTCCCTTTTGAGTCTGGTTCCTCTCGAGGTTTCTTCCTCATGTCGTCTGAGGGAGTTTTTCCTTGCCACCGTCGTCACAAGCTTGCTCATTGGGGATAGATTAGGGATAAAATTAGCTCATGTTTTAAGTCGTTCAAATTCTGTAAAGCTGCTTTGCGACAATGTTTATTGTTAAAAGCGCTATACAAATAAACTTGACTTGACTTGACTTAAAGTTATCATGGTAATTGTAGTCCTCAGCCATCATAGCAAAACTGTTTATATTAATTGTCCAGAGAAATCTTCTAAGGCTGTCCCTATGGGGCCATCCTCCACAGGAGTGAAGTGATGAAAACCTCAGCCATAAGTAGAGCATCAGGATGGATCAGGCAGGTCTGGAGTACAGGAGAGGTCAGCATTACAGGTATCTCAGGATCGACATGTGTCAGAGAGAGAGAGAGAAAGAGAGAGAAACACAAGTTGTTAGGTATACCCAGTGTCACTGAATGGTTAAAAAAATTGCACATTTTGTGTTGAGTGCAAGCAGGGACTCCTCCAAGACTAACTATGACAGTGTAACTAAAAGGGAAAGCCAGAAGGTAACACAGATATGAGGGAACCCTGGGACATAAAGCAGCAGCCACTACACCATCAACAAACCCAAGTGAGTAAGTGAGAGTGGGAGGGTGACAACATCCATACACCCCAGTTTACCAAAACACTCTATTTCTGAGGATCCTCCAGATCTACTTCTTTACCTCATAAACAATATTAACAAAAGGCTTGACAAAACAGATATGTTTTCAGCCAATACTTAAACGCTGAGACTGTGTCTGATTCCCGAACACTACTTTGAAGGCTGTTCCATAACTGTGGGGCTTTGTAAGAAAAGGCTCTGCCCAATGATGTGCCTTCACTATACGAGGTACCAGCAGATAGCCTGCACCTTTTGATCTAAGTAGGCGTGGTGGGTCATAAAGGACCAGAAGTTCACTCAGGTACTGTGGTGCGAGGCCATTCAGTGCTTTTAAGGTCAATAGTAGTATTTTATAATCAATGTGAAATTTGACTGGGAGCCAATGCAGTGTGGATAAAACAGGGGTGATGTGGTCATGTCTTCTAGCTCTGGTAAGGACTCTTGCTGCTGCATTTTGAACTAACTGGAGCTTGTTTATGCTCCTACTGGAACATTCAGACAGTAAGGCATTACAATAATCCAACCTAGAGGTAACAAAGGCATGACCTATTTTTTCTGCATCATGTAGTGACATTATATTTTTATCTTAGCAATATTTTTGAGGGTGGCACGGTGGTGTAGTGGTTAGCGCTGTTGCCTCACAGCAAGAAGGTCCGGGTTCGAGCCCCGTGGCCAGCGAGGGCCTTTCTGTGTGGAGTTTGCATGTTCTCCCCGTGTCCGCGTGGGTTTCCTCCGGGTGCTCCAGTTTCCCCCACAGTCCAAAGACATGCAGGTTAGGTTAACTGGTGACTCTAAATTGACCGTAGGTGTGAATGTGAGTGTGAATGGTTGTCTGTGTCTATGTGTCAGCCCTGTGATGACCTGGCGACTTGTCCAGGGTGAACCCCGCCTTTCGCCCGTAGTCAGCTGGGATAGGCTCCAGCTTGCCTGCGACCCTGTAGAACAGGATAAAGCGGCTACAGGTAATGAGATGAGATGAGAATATTTTTGAGATAAAAGATGGCTAGCCATGTAATATTATCTACATGTACTTCAAATGAAAGACTTTTAATAATCACACCAAGGTATTTTACTGCTGCATGTGAAGAAACAGAAAGGCCATCCAGAGTTACTGTGGAATCAGAAAACTTACTTCTAGCTGTGTGTGGTCCGAGTACAAGTACTTCAGTCTTGTCAGAGCATCCAGTGTCTAATGTCCTTTATATATTCCTCAGTTTTATTAATCTGGTGTCTCTTTTCTGATTTTGCAGAAACATACAACTGTGTGTCATCAGCATAACAGTGGAAACTAATACCATGCTTTTTAATGGATGATGAGGGATAAATAGAATAGGGTTGATTGTTATATTAGAACTAGCTTAGTATATGGTATATATTTATTTATGGGGATAGATATCTTCATATTTACAGGGATAAGTATGTAGTAGATATTTTTTTTTTTTGTAATTATATATTTATATAGATAGTTATGTGTATATGTATATATATGTATATGGATATGGTATGTAGTATATATTTATTTTTGTAATTATATATTTATATGGATAATCATGAAGTGTATATGTGGTATATATTTTTATAAGTGTATTAATGTAGTTTGGATTTCGGGGTAGTTAAAAAGGGGTGGGAAATTAAAAAAAGTATTGTACTTCTTCCCACTCCTTTTTCGAACAATGTGCGGTGTATTGTAATGTATTAGCTCTTTATATTATTTTATTTATTCTTTTTTTGTCACTTTTTTCATTTTCTTTCTTTTGTATGTATAAATAGTTACATACATTTTTATACATGTTCGAAATGTTCGAAATAAATAAATTCATTCATTCAAATAAAATTCATTCATTCATTAATAATATCACCCAAAGGGGGCATATATAAAAAGAAAGCAGTGGGCCTAAGATAGAATATTGTGGAACACCAAACTTTAGTGAGAGTGGAATGATCATTGGTGTTAAAACCTGCACTAATGTCAAGCAATACAAACTAAGGAAACAGCCCTGATCAGACGCCAACTGTAGGTCGTTTACTACTTTAACCAGAGCTGTCTCTGTGCTATGATGAGGTCTAAATCCTGACTGATACATTTCATGGATGTTATTCCTATGTAAATATGAGCATAACTGCTGTGCCACAGCTTTTTCAAGGATCTTGGAGATACAGGGGAGGTTTGATATTGGCCAATAATTGGACAGCTGACAGGGATCAAGGTCAGGTTTTTTAATCAGGGGTTTGATAACTGCTAGTTTAAAGGATTTGGGTACATAGCCAATCGTAAGAGAATAATTTATTATTTTTAGAAGCGGTTCGATTACTTCAGGTATTATCTGTTTGAATAGACATGTAGGTAAGGGATCTAGTACACAGATTGAAGATTTTGACAAGGATATTAGTGAAATTAGTTCAGTGTCTCTAAGGGGAGCAAAATGTTCTCATCACTGATCTAATATAGTTCCAGTAGTCACCTGGAATGTTTTTCAGTTAACAGGTGTGCCTTGGCAAAAATGTATTCATGGAATTTCTTGCTTTCTTAATGTTTTTGAGATCATCAAACAGTCAAGTCAAGTCAGTTTATTTGAACATGTAGTAACAAATTATTTCCTGCAAGGATTAACAAAGTATCTATCTATCTATCTATCTATCTATCTATCTATCTATCTATCTATCTATCTATCTATCTATCTATCTATCTATCTATCTATCTATCTATCTATCTACACACCAAAATCCCCAGTGTTGAATTAACACCCAGAGTGTTGATTTAACACCCTACTGTATTTATATAGGTCCAATTGGACACAAATTAACTCTGAAAGTGTTAATTCAACACTGAGGAATTTGCTGTGTATCTATCTATCCACACTTTTATATATAATGTCCAGGTCAACAGGTGCTAGAGTGCAAAATTTGAGTGTGCTCTGTGTGTGTGTGTGTGTGTGTGTGTGTGTGTGTGTGTGTGTGTGTGTGTGTGTGTGTGTAGTGACGTGTGTAAATTCGGCTGTTCCTCACCGTCAGTGTCAGCTAGAGTAGCACACACACTGCAAGCAAATCAGTCCAGCGAGGCTCCATTTGTTGTGCAAATATTTTAGTATATTCAAACTATGTAATACACACATGCATGCATGGGCGAGATGTCTCACACACACACACACACACACACACACACACGCACGCACGCACGATAGATTTTTTTTGCATATTTGGCCAGGCTGAACCTCAGCTACTATATGTACACAATAATGCAGAAAGGCTGAAAAAAAATCATCTGTGTGTGTGTGTGTGTGTGTGTGCTTTAGATAATGCATTTTGCAACTTGTTCAGCACATCCCACCCACACACTATATTGTTCACATTATTCGATTATGAAACTTCATAGATCAAGCATCTCTCTCTCTCTCTCTCTCTCTCTCTCTCTCACACACACACACACACACACACACACACACACACACACACACACACACCCCTGCCAGTTGGCAGTGGTGGTGAAAACAGCACTTCGGTTAGGCTTTAGTCACAATATTAGTCAAATGGATGTCTTTTTCTTCATTAACACACAACCACATACACACCACACACACAATCGAGAATGAGCCACATGTAAAGCAACAGGCGAGCAGCTGCTCCTGAGCATTTACAGAACAAACGCCTGCAGCCCAGCTCAATACACATCCCATAATATTCACTACATCATCCAGAGTTCAGCGTTCTGGTATGGCTTAATTCACAAGAATCATCATGTCTGAAAACATGTCATTATATACACATCTACAGCATGGAGCTATCAACCTGTCTATCATTACTGTACACTCTAAAAACGTGTGTGTGTGTGTGTGTGTGTGTGTGTGTGTGTGTGTGTGTGTGTGTGTTTCTTTACCTGGGTGTCAGTCACTACCTCTTCTTTCACACACTCCATATTTGTCAGAATTTCATGTTCAAAGCAAACACACTTGTAAGTTAGTGCTGAGTGTTAGTCAGGACCCCGTCCTCATATTTTAACCTGTCTGTCTGTCTGTCTGTTTATCTTTCTGAATATTCAGTCATCTGTTACTTTACTAGATTATCTGTTTATTTGTTTCTTTTTCTCTCTGTTTGTTTTTATTTTGTTTACTTCTTTGTTTATCTGCCAGTTTGTTATTTCCACTACCACATCTCAGTGTGGGTCTGAGTGACACAAAGTTGGTCTGTTTCTCTGTATCCCAGTCAATGTTGCTTATCTGTTTGTTTATCTCTGTTTGTTTAGTTATCTGTTAGTTTTAATTTTGTTCATCTGTTTATATTTATTTATCTATTGTATAGTTATTTGTCTGTTTAGTTCAATTCAATCTTCAATTCGATAGCACTTTTAACAACAGACATTGTCACAAAGCAACTTTACAGAAAAATATAAATTATAAATATATGAACTAATAAATTTATCCCTGATGATGAAGCCTGAGGTGACGGTGTTGAGGAAAAACTCCATCAGACGACATGAGGAAGAAACCTCGAGAGGAAGCACATTCTAAAGGGAACCCATCCTCATCTGGGTGATAACAGATAGCGTGATTATAAATAACTCACTTCTATAACTGTGTCCTATAGAGTCACAAAATACAACTGTGTAACCAGGAAATTCATTATAGTTTAACAGGAAGTCTGTTTTGTTGAAGTTATAAACTGTTCATTGATGGAGATTTGAGTGTAAAACTGTTCATGACAACTGCAGTCCTCACCCATCGATGTATTACTGTAAGTGTCCAGAGCCGTCTTCCAAGTGTGACTTTCAACTGTCCATATGGGGCCATCCTCCACAGGAGCGATGTGATGAGACTCCAGCCAGAAGTAGGGCATCAGGATGGATCAGGCAGGTCTGAGGAGCAGAACAGGTCAGCATCTTACTGGTGTCTCAGGATCAACATGTAATGAAAGAGAGAGAGAGAGAGAGAGAACACAGGTTGTTAGGTATGCCCGGTGTCACATAAAGCATAAGAACAGTATACATTTTGCACTGAGTGCAAGCGGCGACTCCTCCAAGACTAACTATGACAGCATAACTAAAAAGGAGAGCCAGAAGGTAACACAGACATGAGGGAGCCCTGGGACATAAACAAGCAGCCACTCCACCATCAACAAATCCAAGTGAACAAGTGTGTGTGTGGGGGGGGCACAGCATCCATACATCCCAGTTTACCAAAACACTCTATGCCTGAGGATCTTCCAGATCTACTCCTTTACCTAATAACACTATTAACAAAAGGCTTGACTAAACAGATATGTTTTCAGCCAACACTTAAACAGTGAGACTGTGTCTGATTCCCGAACACTACTTGGAAGGCTGTTCCATAACTGTGGGGCTTTGTAAGAAAAGGCTCCGCCCACTGATGTAGCCTTCACTATATGAGGTACCAGCAAATAGCCTGCACGTTTTGATCTAAGTAGGCGTGGCGGGTCATAAAGGACCAGAAGTTCACTCAGGTACTGTGGTGTGAGACCATTCAGTGCTTTAAAGGTCAATAGTAATATTTTATAATCAATACAAAATATGATTGGGAGCCAATGCAGTGTGGATATGACAGGGGTGATGGGGTCATATCTTCTAGCTTTAGTAAGGATTCCTGCAGCTGCATTCTAGACTAAATGGACCTTGTTTATGCTCCTACTGGAACATCCAGACAGTAAGGCATTACAATAATCCAACCTAGAGGTAAAAAAAAAAAGCATGAACTAGTTTTTCCGCATCATGTAGTGACATTAAATTTCTTATCTTTGCAATATTTCTGCGATGAAAGAAAGCTATCCGGGTAATGTTATCAATGTGAGTTTCGAATGAAAGACTGGGGTCAATAATCACTCCGAGGTCTTTTACTGCTGCACGTGAAGAAACAGAAAGGCCATCCAGAGTCACTGTGGAATCAGAAAACTTACTTCTAGCTGCATGTGGTCCGAGTACAAGTACTTCAGTCTTGTCAGAGTTAAGCAGAAGGAAGTTAATAAGCCTCCAGTGTCTAATGTCCTTCACACATTCCTCAATTCTATTAAGCTGGTGTCTCTCATCAGGTTTTGCAGAAACATACAACTGTGTGTCATCAGCATAACAGTGGAAACTAATACAATGTTTACAAATAATATCACCCAGAGGGAACATATATAAAGAAAAAAGCAGTGGACCCAAGACAGAACCTTGTGGAACACCAAACTTTACCTCAGTATGTCTAGAAATATCACCATTTACATCAACATACTGATAGCGATCAGTTAAATAAGAGCTGAGCCAGGAGAGGGCCGTTCCCTTAACTCCCACAACATTTTCTAGTCTATCCAGAAGAATGGAATGATCAATGGTATCAAATGCTGCACTAAGGTCAAGCAACACAAGCAGCGAGACACAGCCCTGATCAGACGCCAACTGTAGGTCGTTTACTACTTTAACCAGAGCTGTCTCTGTGCTATGATGAGGTCTAAATCCTGACTGATACATTTCATGGATGTTATTCCTATGTAAATATGAGCATAACTGCTGTGCCACAGCTTTTTCAAGGATCTTGGAGATAAAGGGGAGGTTTGATATTGGCCGATAATTGGACAGCTGACAGGGATCAAGGTCAGGTTTTTTAATCAGGGGTTTGATAACTGCTAGTTTAAAGGATTTGGGTACATAGTCAGTGCTACGGGAAGGATTTATTATTTTTTAGAAGAGGTTTAACTGCTTCTGGCATTATCTGTTTTTCCAACCTTTACCAGGTTTTACCAGCATTTATCTCTGTTTAAAAGTGTCTACCAGCAATTAGCAGCATTGATCACCCTTTATCAGCTTTTAAAAGTGTTTACCACCCTTTAGAAGCATTTACCAGCCTTCACCAGCTTCTACCAGTGTTTACCAGCCTTTACTCACCTTTATAAACATTTATTAACCTTTACCAGCATTTCTCAAACTTTACAAGTGTTTATCAGTGTTTCCGGTATTTAACAGCCTTTAGCAGCATTTATTATCATTTGTGTATTGTGGAGAGCAGGAAATTAGCATGACATGAAAAAGATAAAGACTCCTCTGTTAGGGTAAATCCCTGCCTCTGTCGTATGAAAAGTGGTCTCTCTCTCTCTCTCTCTCTCTGTGTGTGTGTGTGTGTGCAAGCCAAGGCCTGTGGTGACTCAGTGCTTTAAGAACAGGTAATCCTGCAGTGGCAGTTACGGAGAAGATACAAATCCCCTGATAACAGACACGCAGGTGGTGAATTCCAACTTCCAATGTCTGTTTACCTTCGCTTTATTTTCCCTTTATTACCACTGAATCAAAGCTGCCTGTGTGAGAGAGAGAGAGAGAGAGAGAGAGACACACACACACAGATAGATATAGAGAGACAGATTTGCCACTCAGAGCCACACTGAGATGTAGCAGGGGAGGCAACGAACTGACAGATAACTAAACAAACAGATAAATGGACAGATAACAAACATAAATAAATTAAAACAAACTGATGACTAAACAAACAGACAAACAAACAGATAAACAGAAAGATAAATACAATTAAATAAACTGATAACGGCGGCACGGTGGTGTAGTGGTTAGCGCTGTCGCCTCACAGCAAGAAGGTCCGGGTTCGAGCCCCGTGGCCGGCGAGGGCCTTTCTGTGTGGAGTTTGCATGTTCTCCCAGTGTCCGTGTGGGTTTCCTCCGGGTGCTCCGGTTTCCCCCACAGTCCAAAGACATGCAGGTTAGGTTAACTGGTGACTCTAAATTGACCATAGGTGTGAATGGTTGTCTGTGTCTATGTGTCAGCCCTGTGATGACCTGGCAACTTGTCCAGGGTGAACCCCGCCTTTCACCCGTAGTCAACTAGGATAGGCTCCAGCTTGCCTGCGACCCTGTAGAACAGGATAAAGCGGCTACAGGTAATGAGATGAGATGAGATGAGATAAACTGATAGCTAGCAGGTTATGGTCGCTGAACTGCTGGTTGTCCAGGTGGTGCTCTGAAAACAGTGCGGGCTTTATAGATGATTGGGCTAATTTTGAGGGCACTGCTGGCCTGTTAGGGTGGGATGGGATCCATCCCACTCGGGAAGGTGCTGCTCTCATTTCTTGCAGCATAGGTCATAGTCTCAGAACAGGCCTAATTAACTTCTGACAATCCAGAGCCAAGCCCAGGGAGCAGACGAACAGGCTAAACCGACTGTCTGCTAGCTGCACAGAGTCGTCACTCAGGGTCCACTACATCGAGACTGTGTCTGTTCCCCGAGCTCAACAAAAAAGTAGAAATTTTCAGAGAGTTTGTTCCAGTAACCTAATCAATATAAAATTAGATCATACTGACTGTACAGCCGCTGCCAGCACCTTTGATCTAAAAGTGGGGCTATTAAATATTAGATCTCTTACATCTAAAGTGCTAATGGTTAATGAACTCATTACTGATCAGGAGTTTAATGGACTGTGTTTGACTGAAACATGGATTAAGCCAAATGAATATACAGTTAAGTCCATATATATTTGGACACTGACACAAATTTTGATTTTTTACCTGTTTACTGAAACATATTCAGGTTATAGTTATATAATGGACATGGACATAAAGTCCAGACTTCCAGCTTTCATTTGAGGGTATCCACATTAAAATTGGATGAAGGGTTTAGGAGTTTCAGCTCCTTAACATGTGCCACCCTGTTTTTAAAGGGACCAAAAGTAATTGGACAATTGACTCAAAGGCTATTTCATGGGCAGGTGTGGGCAATTCCTTCGTTATGTCATTCTCAATTAAGCAGATAAAAGGCCTGGAGTTGATTTGAGGTGTGGTGCTTGCATTTGGAAGATTTTGCTGTGAAGAAAACATGTGGTCAAAGGAGCTCTCCATGCAGGTGAAACAAGCCATCCTTAAGCTGCGAAAACAGAAAAAACTCATAGGAGAAATTGCTACAATATTAAGAGTGGCAAAATCTACAGTTTGGTACATCCTGAGAAAGAAAGAAAGCACTGGTGAACTCATCAATGCAAAAAGACCTGGACGCCCACAGAAGACAACAGTGGTGGATGATCGCAGAATAATTTCCATGGTGAAGAGAAACCCCTTCACAACAGCCAACCAAGTGAACAACACTCTCCAGGAGGTAGGCGTATCAATATCCAAATCTACCATAAAGAGAAGACTGCATGAAAGTAAATACAGAGGGTTCACTGCACGGTGCAAGCCACTCATAAGCCTCAAGAATAAAAAGGCTAGATTGGACTTTGCTAAAAAAAAATCTAAAAAAGCCAGCACAGTTCTGGAAGAACATTTTTTGGACAGATGAAACCAAGATCAACCTCTACCAGAATGATGGAAAGAAAAAAGTATGGCAAAGGCATGGTACAGCTCATGATCCAAAGCATACCACATCATCTGTAAAACATGGCGGAGGCAGTGTGATGGCTTGGGCATGCATGGCTGCCAGCGGCACTGGGTCACTAGCGTTTATTGATGATGTGACACAGGACAGAAGCAGCCGGATGAATTCTGAGGTATTCAGAGACATACTGTGTGCTCAAATTGAGCCAAATGCAGCCAAACTGATTGGTCGGCGTTTCATAATACAGATGGACAATGACCCAAAACATAAAGCCAAAGCAACCCAGGAGTTTATTAAAGCAAAGAAGTGGAATATTCTTGAATGGCCAAGTCAGTCACCTGATCTCAACCCAATTGAGCAGCATTTCACTTGTTAAAGACTAAACTTCAGACAGAAAGGCCCACAAACAAACAGCAACTGAAACCCGCTGCAGTAAAGGCCTGGCAGAGCATTAAAAAGGAGGAAACACAGCGTCTGGTGATGTCCATGAGTTCAAGACTTCAGGCAGTCATTGCCAACAAAGGGTTTTCAACCAAGTATTAGAAATGAACATTTTATTTACAATTATTTAATTTGTCCAATTACTTTTGAGCCCCTGAAATGAAGGGATTGTGTTTAAAAAATGCTTTAGTTCCTCACATTTTTATGCAATCAATTTGTTCAACCCACTGAATTAAAGCTGAAAGTCTGAACTTCAACTGCATCTGAATTGTTTTGTTCAAAATTCACTGTGGTAATGTACAGAACCAAAATTAGAAAAATGTTGTCTCTGTCCAAATATTTATGGACCTAACTGTATAGCATTAAATGAAGTGAGTCCTCCTGGATACAGTTATATACACCAGCCTCGTCTAACTGGCAGAGGAGGAGGCGTCGCGGTTATTTATAATGATTATCTAGGTGTAAGACAAAAACCTGGTTATAATGTAATACATTTGAAGTTCTTCATACTCATATAACATATCCAGCCATAAAAAGTAAGAACTTGATCAGGCAACTGAATGCTTAGAGTCAATGTTCTGCTATACTTTAGATAATGTAGCTCCACTTAAAAGAAAAATGATTAGAGAAAAAAAACCTACCACCCTAGTGTAACGATTACACTCACACTTTAAAGCAGAACTTGAAATTTAGAAAGTAAATGGCATCAAACAAAATTAGTAGTATTCCAGTTAGCTTGGAAGGAGAGCTTCCTGAAGTATAAGAAAAGCTCTTAGTGCTGCGAGATCAACATATCTCTCCTCTCTACTAGAAGATAACAAAAATAATCCTAGATTCCTACTGAATACTGTAGTTAAAGTAACCCTGTAGTTAACAATATAACTTTATCAGATCAGCAATTAGAATGTTTTAGTCCCCATAGAGAAACCAAACTAAAGGCTCACTCACAACCCGCCGTACATGCTACTATGGGCGGTCTGCTGTAAAATATTTGGCAAAACCGTGCTTGAGACTTGCATGACACTTCTGTGTGTTCAGCGCCGTAGAAGGTCGCAGACTGGCTGTGGAGACTTTTGGTCCTACACATGCAAATTCTAAGGGTCTTGCGAAAAATCAAGAATACCTACACTATGTATGGGACCCGTACTCCTTTTGTACGCCTGAACCAAGTCAGCAGCGTGGTTAGTAGGGGCTTTGCAATGACAGTAAGACGCACGAGTGATGCACGGTCATTGTATGAGTGATGTGCCTCAGAAGTACTACACAAGTACTCCACACTTGCTATTTGTGCGGCCCCCAAGACAGAAATACATCTCACTTTCTACCCCTATGTGTGGCTTGCACACAGCGCACGCGACCCGCAGGCAATATGAGGGGCAAGACTCTGGGTATATTGGGGGAGGAACCAAGGAACTAATCATGTAATGTGTAGCATTGTAGAAGGGAAGAAGTTGGCTGTTGCCATACTGCTGCAACAACTGAGGGAGTTGGACCCTTATAGGCAGATGATAGAAGCTGAGGAACAGCATGAAGCGATATTGTTCTTCAGCCGAAAGACAGATGTCGAATGCTGCAGACACACTGGTTTTATACCCATTCCTGGCTTGCATCAAATGCAAGTCATGAGTGATTGTCACGTGCTAATCATGTGCGTTACACATGCTTCACAAATGCGGCCCATACTCTTAGCACAGGAAACTGGTAAAATGCAAGTCACACGCACTCCACACTTGCTGAACATGCACTGATCACGTGCATCAGACATACGCTTTCCACAGGCTAATGGCGCAATTTTTCCCACGCCTCAAGGAAGTCAGGCGTGCAACTTGTACTTGACAAGTACTTTGCCCGTACTCCTCCCCCAAACTTTCCCCTGGGTTCACCGTGACCCTGAGGTATGGCTGCAAGCTACCAAACCCTGTGAAATCAAATCCTTTAAACTAGCAGTTATCAAACCCCTGATTAAAAAACCTGACCTTGATCCCTGTCAGCTGTCCAATTATCGGCCAATATCAAACCTCCCCTTTATCTCCAAGATCCTTGAAAAAGCTGTGGCACAGCAGTTATGCTCATATTTAAATAGGAATAACATCCATGAAATGTATCAGTCAGGATTTACACCACATTATAGCACAGAGACAGCACTGGTTAAAGTAGTAAATGACCTACTGTTGGCATCTGATCAGGGCTGTGTCTCGCTGCTTGTATTGCTTGAACTTAATGCAGCTTTTGACACCACTGATCATTCCATTCTCCTGGACAGACTAGAAAATGTTCCATCCATCCATTATCCATAACTGGTTATGATGTGCAGGGTCGCAGGCAAGCTGGAGCCTATCCCAGCTGATTATGGGCGAGAGGCGGGGTACACCCTGGAGAAGTCACCAGGTCATTGTAGGGCTGACACATAGAGACAAACAACCATTCACACTCACACCTACGGTCAATTCACACCTATGGTCAATCTTTGGACTGTGGGGGAAACCGGAGCACCCGGAGGAAACCCATACAGACACGGGGAGAACATGCAAACTCCACATAGAAAGGCCCCTGTCAGCCACTGGGCTCGAACCCAGAGCCTTCTTGCTGTGAGACAACAGTGCTAACCACTACACCACCATGCCGCCCACTAGAAAATGTTGTGGGAGTTATAGAGAGACGGCCTTTCGATTTCATAAAATCGGTGAAATTTAGTTCCCTCTGAAATGTGGTGATTGTGATATCTGTTTATTTCTGTAATATCTCACAAAATATCAGGCCATTCTGTGACTGGGAAGTTATTTAATTTGAGGGGATTAAAGCAAATAATGTGCATGAAATCGCTCGCTTGGCGCAGTCAAGCAGACAGAGGAAGTCCGTGTGCGCATGTGCAGGTTTACCTTCTTCTTCTTCTTTTGGGTTTTACAGCAGCTGGCATCCACAGTGTTGCATTACTGCCATCTACAGGTTTCCCTTTGGTGCATTCCATCATTCTGTCGCTAAACGAACAGCTGATCACACTGAGGTGCTCGCTGAGCGCCCATATTTATTAGTTTGGTCCTGCGTTTCCTTTCCTTCGTATATAACATAACGTCTTTTCTTCTCACTTTCTGTTACTGTAGTCGCTCTTTCATGTTTCTTTCACACTGTAGTTTCATTTGCACACTCACTTTCTCCATTTTTCTCTCCTGTTTCAAATTTGTATCCCACAATGCCTTGCGCGGCGGCACAGTGGTGTAGTGGTTAGCGCTGTCACCTCACAGCAAGAAGGTCCGGGTTTGAGCCCCGTGGCCGGCGAGGGACTTTCTGTGTGGAGTTTGCATGTTGTCCCCGTGTCCGCGTGGGTTTCCTCCGCGTGCTCCGGTTTCCCCCACAGTCCAAAGACATGCAGGTTAGGTTAACTGGTGACTCTAAATTGAGCGTAGGTGTGAATGTGAGTGTGAATGGTTGTCTGTGTCTATGTGTCAGCCCTGTGATGACCTGGCGACTTGTCCAGGGTGAACCCCGCCTTTCACCCGTAGTCAGCTGGGATAGGATCCAGCTCGCCTGCGACCCTGTAGAACAGGATAAAGCGGCTAGAGATAATGAGATGAGATGAGATGATAAATGTTGGTGAACGCTGGCAAACACACAGCATGACTGCTTATCAATTCTGCCTGTTGCTAAATTAATCCTCAGGAAGACTGAAGTTTGTTCAGATGTGTGAGATTTTGTTTATTAGGGTTTTATTCTCTTATCCTTTAAAACATTTTAAAATAAGTTTTTTTTGATCAGGAAGAACTCAAACAGATAACCATGATAAACACACAAAGGAGGAGAAGTGTGATGTGTGTGTTTGAGAAGCTTACGAACACAACAGCATAAACATGTAAAAACACGGCATTATCGCTGCCTCATGACCTCCATTTCACCAAACAAATGAAATGACTTCAGTTTATCAGCTTGTCTGAGAGATTGTTCTCACATTTCAGTATGATGTTACACAAGTGTGTTTTCTTTTTAACAGTTTAAACATGAAATTCTGACAAATATGGACTGTGTGAGAGACGAGGCGGTGACTGACAACTAGGAAACACACACACACACACACACACACACACACACACACACACACACACACACACACACACACACACACACGCAGCCTGTCAGAGCTGTAGATAGAGATTAAAATGTCTCCTAATGACGGAGAACAGGACACACCGAATCCTCACATTTTCAGACAGAACAACCCATTCAGGTGCAAACAGGGGGAAAAAATGAGGAGCGGCGCCCCACACACACACACACACACACACACACACACACACACACACACACACACACACACACTGTCTGAAACCAGTCAGAACTAAGCTAGTTTCCAGGCTGTGTGTAAATCCTCTACATTCCTGTCGGCTCGTCTGGATGAAGTTTGAACACATTCAGAAATCATAACAATCAGAAAAATGTCACACTGTTTAGATCAGACGGACTAAACCCTGGGAGAACCTCTCTCTCCCTGTCTCTCTCTCTCCCTGTCTCTCTCTCTCTCTCCCTGTCTCTCTCTCTCCCTGTCTCTCTCTCTCTCTCCCTGTCTCTCTCTCTCTCTCTCTCTCTCTCTCCCTGTCTCTCTCTCTCCCTGTCTCTCTCTCTCTCTCCCTGTCTCTCTCTCTCCCTGTCTCTCTCTCTCTCTCCCTGTCTCTTTCTCTCCCTGTCTCTCTCTCTCTCTCTCTCTCTCTCTCCCTGTCTCTCTCTCGCTCTCTCTCCGTCTCTCTCTCTCTCCACCCCGTCTCTTTCTCTCTCTCCAGCTCTCTCTCTCTCTCCCTGTCTCTCTCTCTCTCCCTGTCTCTCTCTCTCCCTGTCTCTCTCTCTCCACCCCGTCTCTTTTTCTCTCTCCAGCTCTCTCTCTCCACCCCGTCTCTCTCTCTCTCTCTCTCTCTCTCTCCCCACCCCGTCTCTTTCTCTCTCTCTCTCCACCCCTGTCTCTCTCTCTCTCTCTCTCTCTCTCCCCACCCCATCTCTTTCTCTCTCTCTCCACCCCTGTCTCTCTCTCTCTCTCTCTCTCTCCCCACCCCATCTCTTTCTCTCTCTCTCTCTCTCCACCCCTGTCTCTCTCTCTCTCTCTCTCTCTCTCCACCCCGTCTCTTTCTCTCTCTCCAGCTCTCTCTCTCCACCCCGTCTCTCTCTCTCTCTCCCCACCCCGTCTCTTTCTCTCTCTCTCCACCCCTGTCTCTCTCTCTCTCTCTCTCTCTCTCTCTGTCTCTCTCTCTCTCTCTCTCTCTCCCTGTCTCTCTCTCTCTCCACCCCATCTCTTTCTCTCTCTCCAGCTCTTTCTCTCCACCCCGTCTCTCTCTCTCTCTCTCTCTCCACCCCTGTCTCTCTCTCTGTGGTAAACAAAAACATGTTAAACAACAAAACTCTGTTTGATATTTTAGATTCTTCAGTGTATCCAGTGTCTCCTTGATGACGCTTTGTACACTATTGTCATTCTCTTACCCAGCTTCCTGAGGGAGTCACCTGGAATGATTTTCAATTAACAGCTGAGTCTCATCAAAAGGTCATTAGTGGACGAGTTTCTTACCTTCTTAATGCATTTGAGATCAAACAGTAAATAGTAAATAATAAAAATACTAAAAATAAAATAACCCAATTCAACACCACAGCTGCAGTAATCCATACAGTATTATATCAAGAACTGAACAACTCTGTAAATGACATCCATCATTACTTTAAGACAGGAAGTGACTTTAATTCATAAAAATAAACACTGAATTAGAAGAGGTGTGCAAACTTTTGACTGGTGCTCATCTCATCTCATCTCATTATCTGTAGCCGCTTTATCCTGTTCTACAGGGTCGCAGGCGAGCTGGATCCTATCCCAGCTGACTACGGGCGAAAGGCGGGGTTCACCCTGGACAAGTCGCCAGGTCATCACAGGGCTGACACATAGACACAGACAACCATTCACACTCACATTCACACCTACGCTCAATTTAGAGTCACCAGTTAACCTAACCTGCATGTCTTTGGACTGTGGGGGAAACCGGAGCACCCGGAGGAAACCCACGCGGACACGGGGAGAACATGCAAACTCCACACAGAAAGGCCCTCGCCGGCCCCGGGGCTCGAACCCGGACCTTCTTGCTGTGAGGCGACAGCGCTAACCACTACACCACCGTGCCACCCCTTGACTGGTGCTGTGTATAAATATATTTTCCCTCAGACAGTTTTTGTTAGATGTCTTTGACAAAAGAAAAACATACTGAAATCAGAGAGAGAGAGAGAGAGAGACAGGGGTGGAGAAACAGGGAGAGAGAGAGAGAGAGAGAGACAGAGAGAGAGAGACAGGGGTGGAGAGACAGAGAGACGGACAGAGAGAGTGAGAGTGAGACAGAATGTGTGTGAGAGACAGAGATAGAGAGAGATAGAGAGAGAGATGGAGAGAGAGAGACTGTGTGTGTGTTGATAAAGAAAGGCCGATCCTGTAGAGGCGGTTTTGTAAGTAAAGTGTTGGTTTGGTGAAACGTGTTCAGTTCCTCTGTGTGTTGAAATGTTTGGGATTCTGTACAATGTTCCCTTCATCCCACTATAACCCATCAGTGTGTTAGTTCTGTTCCCTTTATCCCACTATAACCCATCAGTGTGTTAGTTCTGTTCCCTTTATCCCACTATAACCCGTCAGTGTGTTAGTTCTGTTCCCTTTATCCCACTATAACCCGTCAGTGTGTTAGTTCTGTTCCCTTTATCCCACTATAACCCGTCAGTGTGTTAGTTCTGTTCCCTTCATCCCACTATAACCCGTCAGTGTGTTAGTTCTGTTCCCTTCATCCCACTATAACCCGTCAGTGTGTTAGTTCTGTTCCCTTCATCCCACTATAACCCGTCAGTGTGTTAGTTCTGTTCCCTTCATCCCACTATAACCCGTCAGTGTGTTAGTTCTGTTCCCTTCATCCCACTATAACCCATCAGTGTGTTAGTTCTGTTCCCTTCATCCCACTATAACCCGTCAGTGTGTTAGTTCTGTTCCCTTCATCCCACTATAACCCATCAGTGTGTTAGTTCTGTTCCCTTTATCCCACTATAACCCGTCAGTGTGTTAGTTCTGTTCCCTTCATCCCACTATAACCCATCAGTGTGTTAGTTCTGTTCCCTTCATCCCACTATAACCCGTCAGTGTGTTAGTTCTGTTCCCTTCATCCCACTATAACCCATCAGTGTGTTAGTTCTGTTCCCTTCATCCCACTATAACCCATAAGTGTGTTAGTTCTGTTCCCTTCATCCCACTATAACCCATCAGTGTGTTAGTTCTGTTCCCTTCATCCCACTATAACCCATCAGTGTGTTAGTTCTGTTCCCTTCATCCCACTATAACCCGTCAGTGTGTTAGTTCTGTTCCCTTTATCCCACTGTAACCCGTCAGTGTGTTAGTTCTGTTCCCTTTATCCCACTGTAACCCGTCAGTGTGTTAGTTCTGTTCCCTTTATCCCACTGTAACCCGTCAGTGTGTTAGTTCTGTTCCCTTTATCCCACTGTAACCCGTCAGTGTGTTAGTTCTGTTCCCTTTATCCCACTGTAACCCGTCAGTGTGTTAGTTCTGTTCCCTTTATCCCACTGTAACCCGTCAGTGTGTTAGTTCTGTTCCCTTTATCCCACTGTAACCCGTCAGTGTGTTAGTTCTGTTCCCTTTATCCCACTGTAACCCGTCAGTGTGTTCCTTTTATATTTACTGTTTTGTCGTGTCCAAGAATCAACTGTACACACTTTCTTTCTTTCTTTGAATCAGATTAATGTTAAACCATCTTACAATACCGTGTGTGTGTGTGTGTGTGTGTAGTTGTTATCGTGTAAAGATAAATATAAAGGTATATAATTTTTTAGTTTTCCTTTTAATAGTTAAGTATAGGTTTATTTTAACCTGATATTTATTCTTTTGATCACTTGATTAATTACACTGAAATTTAAACTGATGGCATTTTAATATTAATGTTGTATATTTTATAGCAGAGTGACTCTGATACTCCAAACAAACAAACAAACAAACAAACAAACAAACAAACAAACAAACAAACAAACACACGCACGTCTATATAAGTGTATTTTGGAAACCTGACCCATGTACAGTGTTTCCCTTTTTATATTTTCCATGATCTCAGTGCTGTGATGATGATGATGATGATGATGATCAGACAGATGTGAGGATCAGTACACAGATGTTGTTTCCATCATCCTTCCATACTTTACCATTTGGATGATGACAGAAAGTGCTGTTTATTTTGACTTTTCTACAATAAAGCTCCACGATGTTGTTTGTTTGTCTGTTTTTATTTATTTATTCGAAGTTATTTTTGTTACTGTTTCCCGTGTTGCCATGGTAATGAATGACTCTGTAGTGGTTAGACTCTCCGTGTGAATTTCCTGGCGTTGTAATCCCAGCTCCTGGTTGTGTTTGTGGTTCCTGTGTGCTGGTCCTCACTGCGAGCTCCAGACGATCCTGAATAAACACACTTTGAATAATAAACACCAGCTGCGTTTCTCTCTCGTTTCTTCGTTTCCTTTCACAACCTCAGAGCATTCCTGCTGGAACTCTGAGGAGACATGAACGTCCGTCATATTCACCTCCGTGTGTGTGTGAGTGTGTGTGAGTGAGTTATGAATGCAGATGTTATTTTTACATTTAAATAATTTATTTACTTACACTTCTGATGATATAAATGTGTTGATTTATTTTGTTTTTGTGTTAATACATAGTTGTCTTTATTTCTAAATAGAACAGTGGCTCATTTGCACTGAACCTACATTAAATTTTTATATTTTAATATTTTAAAATCTAAACATTATTTTGTACTTTAATGCTTTAATGTATATTTTATACTCAGTTACAATGAATCACTTTCTGCCTTCACTCAGACTTTTTTTTTTGTTAGTGATGTAGAGCATCTTGGGTATGAAATGTGACAAACAACAAACAAACAAACTGTGGTTTTTTTTTTATTTTATCTTCATTTTTCATTCTACTTTTATATTTTGCATTCCATATGCACTTTATATTTTATATTTCATATTTTATATATATATTTATATATATATATATATATATATATATATATATATATATATATATATATATATATATATATATATATATTTCTTTTTATATTGGTAAGCATAGTTTGGTCGGGCAGTTGCAAAATAAGAATTTCATTACCCAATAATAAACCGCTGTGTCTGTTATTGTGTATATGACAAATAAACATCTTGAATCTTGAAACAAACTTTCCTTGCATTACTCTGTATCTTTAGTATGAAAAGAGTTTTAAGTTGAAAATCCTCCTGGTCCTTTAAACCCAGGTCTCAAACTCGTGGAGTTTCAGAAATAAAGCTTCCCGCTGTGCAGGTTGGGCATGTCTGGGTGCCGGAGCGTGAGTTGCTGAGGGTTTGAAGGCGCTCTCCTGCACGGGTGGCTGCGCGCCTGAGGGCTCTGAGTGCTGGAGTCCGGAGAGTTTCTCCTGCGCAGGTGGCTGCAGGATGGAGGGGGGTCGCTGTGTAGTGAACGTTAGCTGAGGGGCCCAGTCCACTGCTTCAGTTATGTAAACTGCTGAGGGCCGAGAGACACTCAACCGGCACGGCACTTTGCATTGTCACTGAGGGGGGTCGAGCAAATGCAAACTCACACACACACACACACACAGACACACCACGATGCGTGTTCATGTTCAGAGCCACAGAACAAAACCTTTAAACTGTTTAACATTTTAAAATAATAACTTACAGTAATTTATCATCAGCATTGATCGTTCCTGTTCACACACCACCGAGAGGGTTTTCACCAGCCGCTGTTGTTTTAAATGTACTGTGTTTATTCAGCTTTAATTAATTCATTAATTACTTTTATATTTCTATAAATCAGTGTTTAAATAAAAACATTAAAAACACCTCCCCATTTGTTTAGTCATTGTAACGTGACCTTGGGTGAGAGAGAGAAAGGTGCTATACAAGTTACACTCATTATTATTATTATTATTATTATTATTATTATAAAAACAGAGTTGCATAAAGTTGTGTTTAAAAAAAAATAAAATGATCAGATTCATAGTCATATTTTAGTGCTACTTTATCCTTTAATGAAATTACTCCAAAAATAGTTTACACTATAATAAGAGGAAATGTTTAAAAAAAAAATATATATATATATATATAAATAAAATTTATTTATTTTTAAATATAATATAAATATAGCCAGCTGGGATAGGCTCCAGCCCACCCGCAACCCTGTACAGGATAAGCGGCTACAGATAATGGATGAATATATATATATGTGTGTGTGTGTGTGTGTGTGTGTGTGTATCCATCCATTATCTGTAACTGCTTATCCTGTACAGGATATACATATATATACAGGGTTAGTCAAAATTATGTTAACACGTAAATGGTAGAAACCATTTATTCACAAAACATACATCATATTTGCAAGTTGATTTACAGGATGATCTCAACCTGTTCACCATCATGTTCAACACACAAAAACCAGGGAGCAATAGTACCATTTAGAGAATAATAAAAATAAGAATAATAAAAATATTCCATTAGTGTTAACATAATTTTGACTAATCCTGTACATGCGTGCGCACACATTCATAAATACACACATAAATAAAATATGTCTTAATACAAATACTAGTGTAAAATCATGAATAAATATACATATTCCCATTTACAGTTCAATAATAATATAATTATAATTTGATTCTAAAAATTTGACTTCATTAGTTATAAGACTTGATGGCTGAAAGGGCAACAGCCTTAAAATTGTTTTTGTTTACTTCATTAGTTATTGGTAAATTGTTCCACATTACTACTGTCCTTGGATAAAAGGAGAACTTATAAACATTATTAGATTCAGTAAGGTGGTGGAAAGGACGACTGTAATCTGGCAGCTCTTGTTATTTGATGCACCTCAGGAGGGAAGCTGATGCCAACATGTGCCATCAAAATATTGTGGAACATGTTGGTTTGGAAGCCCATGTCTATAATATTTCTATAAACATCTCTAATATTTTGAAAGTATTTCTGAAAGATTTGATCATGATGTTTGATGAACGTGACTCATCAAACCGTAATGATCCATGAAAAACAGGATTTTTTTCCTCATTAAGTGTCATTCTCTATCTCTTACTGTTCCGGATCTACAGGGTACAGTGACCAGACGTCCCGGTTTGTAACAGCAGCGCAAATTACTGTGACTTTAGTCACAGATTCTATGTAGTTATTATGTTACCATAACAATATGCAAAATTTAACATCTATAATACTTAAAAGAAAACAAACAAATATATCATTACCAAAAGTAAATGAATTGTTTTTGAAGGTTATTGTCTTTTACATATTAAAGCGGAAGTTTCAATTATTTTTATTACTTTAAAAAAATAATAAAATAGTATAGTATGAATAGTATATTGTTCTAAAATTTTTCTACTGATAATTATTACTATTATTATTACTGTTTTACTTTTCTATTCAAAAAACTTCTTTCTTTATTGCAGGAACACAACCACATTATTATTATTATTATTATTATTATTATTATTATTATTATTATTATTATTATTATTATGCTGTTGTTGTTGTTGCTGCTGTTTTAACTTCAGTTTTACTCCCTAATTTTTTTGTTTCTTTGTTAATCTCTGTAAAACTCGATCACTTTTTAACTCTGTATTTGTTTCCAGGCAATGTTACACACACTTTTTATTCAGAATATAAAGATTTGCTCTTATATCACAGCGGTACAGTAGGAAGGGATCTGAGGAGGGTGTTGGATTATTATAGTACAGTAAAGGTGTGTGTGTGTGTAGTGGGGCAGATGTTTTGTACAGAGGGCATTTGCGTGCTCTCTGCTCCCTTTCCAGCGTAAAGAAGAAAGGTGGCTCTTTGCATGGCTTATGACAACAAACTCTGGTTTACATAATCCATTAAAGCACATCCCGTGCGTGTGTGTGTGTGATGTACATTTGGGGTTATAGGTTCTGTTAAAGTCAGACTGCACTACTGCAGTGTATCTGTGTGCATCATCATGGGAAAACCCATCGCTACGGCTGTGAACCCATCGTTATGGTGGGGAACCCATCGTTACATTACATTACATTATATGGCATTTAGCAGACGCTCTTATCCAGAGTGACGTACAACGAGTGTAAAAGTCAGGTACACAAAGTGCTGAACTTCTAGACATAAAAGTTTTAGTGCCAACTGAACAAGTGACAACGATACCTAGTGTAATATTCTGTTGAAATACCAACAGTCAAACAGCCAAGGAAACAAACCAACCATATATAAAGTACAACTAAAGAACTCAAAACAGCTAAGCCTGGGCGAGGCAGTACACAGCCTGGGTTGGCCAAGACCGAAACGCAGTTACACAGTGGGCAGGGAGGAAGGGGAGAGGTGCAGCCTGAAGAGGTGGGTTTTCAGTCTGCGCTTGAAGGTGGTTAGGGAGTCGGCAGTTCTGACCTCAATGGGAAGGTCATTCCACCAACGGGGAACCAGGACAGACAGCAGTCTTGAGTGGGCTGGGCAGGAGCGGAGAGGAGGAGGGGCCAGGCGACCAGTAGTAGCAGAGCATAGGGATCTGGCTGGTGTGTAGGGACGGATCAGACTCTGGAGGTATGCTGGCCCTAATCCCTTGAGAGCCTAGGAAATTGGCACCAATGTCTTAAGTTTGATGTGAGCTGCGACAGGTAACCAGTACAGGTTGGCAAGCAGAGGGGTGACATAGGAAGAACGAGGGAGGTTGTAGACCAGGCGAGCTGCAGCATTCTGGATGAGCTGTTGGGGTCTGAGGCAGAAGCTGGAAGGCCAGCAAGGAGAGAGCTGCAGTAGTCCACGAGAGATGATCAGTGCTTGGACCAGGAGCTGAGTAGAGTAGGTTGTAAGAAAAGGGCGGATCCTTTGGCTGTTGTAGAGGAGGAACGGCTGCGAACCCATCATTATATATTATGAGTTATAACATCAACGAAACTGACTTCATGTTAAAACTATTAATGTTATAATCATGTTGTCTGTTATCACCCAAATGAGGATGGGTTCCCTTTTGAGTCTGGTTCCTCTCGAGGTTTCTTCCTCGTGTCATCTGAGGGAGTTTTTCCTTGCCACCATTGCCACAGGCTTCATCATTGGGGATAGATTAGGGATAAAATTAGCTCATGTTTAAAGTTATTCGAATTCTGTAAAGCTGCTTTGCGACAATGTCTATTGTTAAAAGCACGATACAAATAAACTTGAAACTTGATTATAATTGCGAAACTGTTGTTATGGCCGTGAACTCATTGTTATGGCTGTGAACCCATCATTATGGTCATGAATCTGTCACTATGGCTGTGAACCCGTCGTTTTGGCTGAATTCTGCAAAACAACCAAAAATACTGCGAAATCAGGTTTACACCAAAAGTAAGTTATTTCCTAACATCTGTACTTTAAGTGTAGATATGAATCTACAGCATATCTAAAAGTTTACCCCCCCCATTAAAACTGCAGGATTCTGTGATGTAAAAAATGAAACCAAGATAAACAAGTGTTTCCAGGCAAAACAAACCTCACCCGGTAGCACTAATGATGAAGGAAGATATCATGAAAAAAATCGGTCCCCTATGGGTCCATGTGGCTCCTGTTGATAAATAAAATAGTTTTCTGATCCCATGTCCATACAGTAAATACAGCATATATATTTACTCTATGAGGCAGTAGCCACAAAAATAAAGCGTAACCCAAAAATAAAAAATTTAAAAATCACAGAAGTAAAATATACCAAGTGTCTGTACTTTATATTATTCTACTCTTCTCTCTTACAGTTTTCGAAACTGAAACCTCGGAACCGAGACTGACACACACACACGCTGTTGCCACGACCCAAACTCTTATTTCCCGGAAATGGCCCGGTGCTAGAGCTCAGTGGAACGCACTTTCCCTCTGGAATAAGCATAAACATGTCTGAAAGCCATTTCTTTAGTCTAGTCCATTTATTTCGAATGGTGACCCGAACTGTATACACTCACCGGCCATTTTAATAGGAACAGGTGTATGTGCATGCACAGTGATCGACTGTTACACTCTTACATTCTTACAGCATGATGACGGAGTGGCTAGCGCCTCTATATGAGGCAGTAGACACAACAAAAACGATCTTGACCTTTTTGGTGACCTTGACCGGATTATCCTCAAAATGTTGGAGGTTCTATTTGAGACTAATGCCCATCTATCCTGAAAGTTACATGAAGATTGATCCAGCCATTTTCCCATGGTATCATTAACAAAAAACAAAGCAACAAAGAAACCCGACCGAAAACAATACCTCACCCCCTGGTGGACTCCGCCCCAGGCGAGGTAATCATGTTTGACCTTTTTTCCACCTTTAATGTGATACAATAACCAATAACATTCAAGAGAGAAACAATCACAAACATTTTAAGGGATAAAAGAAAATGAAAAAATCACAATAACCTGGTTGCATAAGTATACACACCCTTTAACTAATACCTTTTTAAAGCAGCTTTTTCTTGTAATTCAGCACTCAGTGTTTTTGGGTTAAAGGTCATACACACGCAACGATTCGTGGCAAGGTGGCAATAAGTGACCACGTAAAGTCGATGAAAGTCAACGACATAGAGATAATGTATGAAATACCTGCTGATTATGTGAAGTGGGCAGGTACGGAGTTAAACTGCTCTCAACTTCAAGGCGACACAATTGAAGTGAGTACCAACGGGAGTGAAAGGACACCGCTGACTGACAGATGACATCGACCCCAAGGTCCCCAAAACATTTATTGTGAGGAGACAACATCCACGACTTTGGTTCCTATGTAAAAGTGAAAGAGCAGCTCATTATTTTAGTCCCCAAATTATACAATCGTATCAACACAATCATCTAAAATGTGATTATTTATAACACCAACACTTCAACAAAACTTTCAGCAACAAAGGGATGGGTGATGAGTGAATCACCTCCTGTTTTACATCCATAAAGAATCTACCATCTTATCACATCTTCATCTGGTCATTTTATTCCAATCTTCTTCACAGAAATGCTCCAGATCTATGAAACAGAGAGCAGATCTCCTGAACACAGCCCTCTTCCAGTCATTCCACAGGTCTCTGATAGGATTTAGATCTGGACTCTGGACTGCGTTGCTCCAAAACACTGATCATCTTCTTCTGAAGCTGTTCCTCTGTTGACTTGGACTGTGCTTTGGGTCGTTATTGTGAAACATTTCATCATCTTCAGCTGTATAACAGATGCCTGCAGGTTTTGTGTTGAAACACGTAGATCAGGATTTGGTGTCCATGATCCCCTTGATCCTGACTAGAACCCCAGTTCCAGTTGAAGATAAGCAGCATGATGCTGCCACCACCGTGCTTCACTATGGGTATGGTGTTCTTTTGGTGATAATCTGTCTTGTTTTTGCATCAAATAAATCTTTTGGAATTCTTCCCAGAAAGTTCTACCTTGGTCTCATCAGACCATAACACATTCTGTCACATGGTTTGAGGTGATGTAGAAGAACTTGGATGTTTGGTTTTTTTCCATGAGAAAGTGCCTCCCCACCGCATTGACATGTGAAGAATATGAGAGATGGTATCTCCTGCATGGAGTGATCAGTACTCACCAGATGTTCCTGCAGCTCCTTTAATGGGTTTACAGTCATTTAGCACAAAAGTCTTTTTGCACAAGTATTTTAGCACAAATATAAGATCATTTAGCATAAATTTAAAGTCTTTAAGCACAAGTTCTAAGAACATTTAATCTTTATTATAAATACCTACTGATCATGTTTAAAGATGTTTTAATGGATTTTTTAAGGAAGTTCCTGAGAATCCAATCGAATATTAGTGATTGCATTTCGCCACTCCGCCATCTTGAAACCGCCATGTTTGATGTAGCCTGTATGTTCATCACCAATCCTACCTCCAAACAAATTAACACAGTACACCAGTTCAGCTATCGCTGACTTCCAGGTTTGTAATGTGTATATGACAAATAAAGGCTTTGAATTCTCAAAATCTAACCAGAAATTTTCTGTAATCATGTGATTTTTACTGGCAACAAAATCCACAAATCAACACACTTCACTTTTATGAAATTAAACCTCAGCGAGGTAACACAGATACAGTACTGACACAGTTACTAGTAAACAATCCCATTGCCACAGCAACGGGAAACTTGTCTAAAAAGATCACTTTTTTCAGGGAATAAAAACAAACAAAAGCATGTCACATAAAAACACAAGGAAAATGTTAATTTTTAAAACAAACAAACAAAATACAAAAAACAAAGTACAAAATGCGAAATGACCGGATACCCTTTAATGTTGCTGTCGGTCCCTCAGCAGCCTCCAAGAGAAGTTTTCTTCTTGTTCTTGTGTCACTTCTGGAGGGACGTCCTGTTCTTGGTGACGTCACTGTGGTGCTCCAGTTTCTCCATCATCAGTGATGGACCTCATGGTGTTTCATGGGACATTTAATGTTTTAGAAATTCTTCTGTCCCTCTCTCAGGCAAAAACACTCAACTAAACAGATTCAAATAGATCACACACACACACACACACACACACACACACACACACACACACACACACACACACAAAACATAAACAACACAATACACACAACTACACAATAAACACAATACACATGACTACACAACACACACAACTACACAATAAACACAATACACACGACTACACAACACACACAACTACACAATAAACACAATACACACAACTACACGATGCACACAACTACACAATAAACACAATACACACGACTACACAACACACACAACTACACAATACACACGACTACACAACACACACAACTACACAATAAACACAATACACACGACTACACAACACACAACTACACAATACACACGACTACACAACACACACAACTACACAATAAACACAATACACACGACTACACGACGCACACAACTACACAATAAACACAATACACACGACTACACAACACACACAACTACGCAATAAACACAATACACACAACTACACAACGCACACAACTACACAATAAACACAATACACACAACTACACGACGCACACAACTACACAATAAACACAATACACACGACTACACGACGCACACAACTACACAATAAACACAATACACATGACTACACAACACACACAACTACACAAACACAATACACACAACTACACAAACACAATACACACAATTACACAACACACACAACTACACAAACAATACACACAACTACATGACGCACACAACTACACAATAAACACAATACACACAACTACACAATAAACATAATACACACAACTACACAATAAACACAATACACACAACTACACAATAAACACAATACACACAACTACACAATAAACACAATACACACAACTACACAATAAACACAATACACACAACTACACAACGCACACAACTACACAAACACAATACACACAACTACATGACGCACACAACTACACAATAAACACAATACACACAACTACACAACAAACACAATACACACAACTACACAACGCACACAATTACACAATAAACACAATACACACAACTACATGACGCACACAACTACACAATAAACCCAAATAAATGTTACATCCAACTTTTAGTTATGATTTCATAGTTTGGTTTGCTGGAGTCCCTGCTTGCACTCAGTGCAAAATGTATACTGTTCTTCACCATTAGGTGACACTGGGTAAACCCAACAACCTCATTCTCTCTCTCTCTCTCTCTCTCTGTATGTCACGAGTTACATGTCAATCCTGAGACAGAGATGCTGAACCTCTTCTGCTCCTCAGACCTTCCTGATCCATCCTGATGCCCTACTTCTGGCTGGAGTCTCATCACATCGCTCCTGTGGAGGACGGCCCCATATGGACAGTCTAAAGACACACTTAGAAGACGCTCTGGACTCTTACAGTAATATTACAATGGTTTAGGATGACAGTCACCATGATAACAGGACTGCAGTTGTCATGAACAGTTTTACACTCAAGTCTCCATCAATGAACAGTTTATAACTTCAACAAAACAGACTTCAGGCTAAACTGTAATGAATTTCCTGGTTACACAGTTGTATTTTGTGACTCTATAGGACACAGTTATAGAAGTGAGTTATTTATAATCACGCTATCTGTTATCACCCAGATGAGGATGGGTTCCCTTTAGAGTCTGCTTCCTCTCGAGGTTTCTTCCTCGTGTCGTCTGAGGGAGTTTTTCCTCAACACCGTCACCTCAGGCTTCATCATCAGAGATAAATTTATTAGTTCATATATTTAAAAGTCTTTATTTTTCTGTAAAGCTACTTTGCAATAATGTGTGTTGTTAAAAGGGCTGGACAAATAAACTGACCTGACGCTACACAGTTCACACAGTCAGACAAAAAACAAGCAACTACACACACACACACACACACACACACACACACACACACACACACACACACATGGTCACATGCAGTGCACATGGAGCACAGAACATCACACAGTGTGTGAGAGAGAAAACAGAGTATCTGTAAATAAATAAATAAATTAATTAATTAATTTAAATAAACAAACAAACAAAACTTTAGCATGGAATATTATTAATCAGCTCTTTAAATAATAAACACTCCTCAGTCCTCAGACTCCGGGCCGAGGGACGTGTTGGTTTTAGATCAGCGTTTAATAACTGAGGAAAATACTGTAATCAACACTATTATGACGAGTGTGTGTATGTGTGTGTGTGTGTGTGTGTGTGTGTGTGTGTGTGTGTGTCCTTCTGTGTTGTTTAAAATAAATGTGAAATGTCAATGATTTGCATTCTGTTAAAACAGCACAGTGTGACATTTACATCTTTTCACACAGCTGCAACCACCAGACACACACACACACACACACACACACACACACACACACACACACCTCCACATTACCACTAAACAGCACCATTAGGGGTGAAGCCTGTTCTGGAAAAAATAAACCACATCACAACAACGATAAATAAATAAAGAAAAGTGAGTTACAGTTATGTTTACATTTACAGTTTAAAATGTTGGATATATGTTTAACTACAGCCTGTATATTTTATCTATAACTATGTAAAACACTTCTACATATGTACATCCACTACAGCACATTTTACTGCAGCAATAATTTTATAATAATCACAAGTTTTATTTAACAAATATTAAAATTATCTTATACACATACAGTCCTGTGCAAAAGTCTTAGTCACATGTAAAGAAATTCTGTCAACCAAAAACAGCTTTAAAATAATAAAATGAAATGAAATGTTTCAGCATTAAAAAAAATACTATAAACAGTAATCAGTGAGCCATAATAAATGAAACAGAGTCAGTATTCGGTGTGAGACGACCCTTTACTTTAAAAAAAAATAAATCCGTCTCAGGTCCAGTGAGTGCAGTTTTATGTGGAAATGATCTGTAGGTTTTCCTGAGCATCTTACAGAACCAGCCACAGTTCTTCTGGACACTTTGACTGTCACACTCACTTCTTCATTTTACACCAAAACCCAGCAGCCTTCAGTATGATTTATTTTTTAAGCGGAAAAGTGCTCTCTTATGGAATATACTGCTCAGATACAAACTTTGTTTTTTTCTGTAACATTTCATTTTGTGCTGGAAGTTCAAGTTAAAGTACTTTATTGTCACTGTTAAGGCACAATGAAATTTATTTTGTGCTGGTCCCAAAGTTGCAAAAAGTTAAGACAAAAAGCAAGCAAACAAACAAACAAACAAACAAACAAACAAACAAACAAAACCCTGAGAGCTAAGAAAGGTGATAAGTAATTAAATATAATATAAACAAAAATGAACATAAATACATACAACAGAAACAATATGGAAATCAAGCAGTATGTACAGGTTATGGATTGAATAGAAAAACAATGTATAGAGATCTTGCAGTCACGTGACCGGAAAGTACACAACCGCCATCTTGTCGGTCAAAAACACCGCTGAATACTGCTGCAGTCGTGTACAGAATGGATCAATTTCAACCGACGGACTACACGGCTCATTTTTCTAATTAACAGATAACTAGATATATGTCTAAAATAAACGATCTACAGATTTGTGACCCTTATGGCTTACCGGACGGAGTTTTCACGACCGGATTTTGAACTACCAGCGGAATACCCGGACGTGTATAATTACCTCATTAACTTTCCCTCGCTGTTCAGTGGTGAAGCACTGTGTGCTTATAAATCTCTGCACAGTTATCTTTACAGAAATTCAGGATTTGTCAGCGACTCAGATGCGGCATCTTGTAAACAAGAATCCTCATTGGATGGGTAAGTCACTTAAGTATTGAGTATAGCACTGACCAGCCGATTATAGAATAGAATAAGGTAATTCCAAATCATCCGTCTTGTTTACATGGATCTGGCGTTGGAGAGGTAGAGGCTTGGCAGTGGAGATTTGAGTGGCTGTTTTCTGAGCTTAGTCAACAGGCCGGCTCTGCAGCTTCGCTTTTGCTTCCGCTCCCGGCGCCGCCTCCTTCGCTTTGCTTCCGATAACAATCCACAGAGACCCCGCTGGTCTCGCTATCTTGTCCGGAATGTTTTTTTTTTTTTTCTCGTCCGGAATGTTGTGCATGCGATGGAAATCGCTACAAACCGTCATTTTCTGCTGGAAACCAATGTCCAGTAAGTCCATACGGTTGTAGTGGATATTGAAGTCCGGTACAGACGAACAACACGCAAAAATACACACAAAAAACATAAAAACCGTGCACAGGTAGGGAGAGCTTGTAGCCGCAGCCGTTGTAGTAGAATTGTATATAGTAGGGTTTTCCAGAAGAAAAGGTAGAAGTAAAAGCAGAAGTAGAACCAGAAGTAGAAGTAGAAGGCAGAATATGGCGTTTGACCGACAAGATGGCGTCTGTCACAATCTGGATCGGCTGTGACGTCACATGCAAGTGCTCCATTGCACGTGTCATATCTCAGACAGTGGTGATATCAGAGTTCAATAAGTTTATTGCAGTTGGAAGGAAACTGAAAGAAAATGAACATTTGGACTCTAAAATGTTTTTGTACTGACTCGATAATGTAGAAGTCATAAAATAGAAATCTATAACAAACTTTGGATAAAAAAATAGGGGGCTAAGACTTTTGCACAGTACGGTATATCATGCACATTGTTTATAATTTTATTTGTGACTGTAACTGTGCAACTGAATAACTTACAGGTTATAAAATCTACATTTCCATTTCTCATTTTCTTCATTCTTATAGATTTATATATTAAACTCATAAATAAATAAACTACCAATAATCTGATGAGATTAAACATGAAAACTGGCAGCAAATAAATAAATAAAATATTTGGTTCATAAATCCTTAACTGCATTTTAGTGTTTAAACTAAAACTAAAATAACTGAAATGAAACAGATTGGGTTAATTGCGTATCAGATAAAACTGGAACACGGAGCAAATAAACACATCGTGCTGAAAAATGGCAGCTGAGGAGAAACTGATCCTGTAATTAAGAGCTTTTAGTGTAATGAGCAGTTTAAATCCGTCCCGTGGTGTAAATCACTTTAATAAAATGTTGTCAATGTTGTCGGTAAGTCACTGTTCAAACAGGCATCTCTACATGAACCCTCTGAGTCACAGTTACCCTGATCACATTACACAGGAAAACACATGGCCGAGAGAGAGAGAGAGAGAGAGAGAGTGAGTGTGTGTGTGTGAGTGAGTGTGTGCGTGCGTGTGTGTGTGTGTGAGTGAGTGAGTGAGTGAGTGTGTGTGTGTGTGTGTGTGTGTGTGTGTGAGAGAGAGTGCGTGTGTGAGTGTGTGTGTGTGTGTGTGTGTGAGAGTGTGTGTGAGTGTGTGTGTGTGTGTGAGTGTGTGTGAGTGTGTGTGTGTGTGTGTGTGTGTGTGTGTGTGTGTGTGTGAGAGAGTGTGTGTGTGTGTGTGAGTGTGTGAGAGAGTGTGTGTGTGTGTGAGTGTGTGTGTGTGTGAGTGTGTGTGTGTGTGTGTGTGTGTGTGTGTGTGTGTGTGTGTGTGTGATAAAGCTGTCAAACAGAAAAGGCATTTCAGTGTGTAAACTTGTTCAGAGTTACATCAGAAAACAAACTATTTAAAATATTAGTTTAATAACGATGATTTAAAAAAGAGTAAGAATAAATGACAGAAAGAAAGACTACAAAAAAGAAGATAAAGTCATGCTAAAGTAAGTGACGGGGTTGACTGAATATACAAGAAAAGGTCAGTGATGAAAGTTTGAAAAATAAAAATAACATTACAGACATTTATGAGACTCTTTTTCACAGCGACAGACAAGAAGTTCAACAATTAGTTCTGAATCTGCGTGTGTTTGGACTGAGGGGGAAACCACAGCACCCAGAGGGAACACACACACACACACACACCGGGAGAACATGCAAACTCCACACAGAAAGACTCCAGTCAGTAATGAGATTCGAACCCAGAACTTTCTCGCAGTGAGGCAACAGTGCTAACCACTACACCACCGAAATAAAAATCACTTCATTTAAAATAAATAAATAAATAAAAAGCTGCTTTTTAAAATATTATAAATAATAAATCATTATAAATAATTATAAAGTTCTTCTTGATAAATATTTAATAAACTTATATTCTTCTTCGTATTAATTGCTATCAGGGGCGGCACGGTGGTGTAGTGGTTAGCGCTGTCGCCTCACAGCAAGAAGGTCCGGGTTCGAGCCCCGTGGCCGGCGAGGGCCTTTCTGTGTGGAGTTTGCATGTTCTCCCCGTGTCCGCGTGGGTTTCCTCCGGGTGCTCCGGTTTCCCCCACAGTCCAAAGACATGCAGGTTAGGTTAACTGGTGACTCTAAATTGAGCGTAGGTGTGAATGTGAGTGTGAATGGTTGTCTGTGTCTATGTGTCAGCCCTGTGATGACCTGGCGACTTGTCCAGGGTGAACCCCGCCTTTCACCCGTAGTCAGCTGGGATAGGATCCAGCTCGCCTGCGACCCTGTAGAACAGGATAAAGCGGCTACAGATAATGAGATGAGATTAATTGCTATCAATTATTATAATTATTTTAAACAAAATTAATTTTTAGATTTGAATTAAAATTTTATTTTAGAGTTCATGACAGTGTGAATTCTATTTTAAATAAAAACATCAGTTTGTGTTCGGAGTGACGGAGTAAATCTGAGTGTTCAGTTCAAATCAGATCAGTCAGATTACACAAAAAAGTAACACTGCCAAGATGACAAACAAACAAGCAAACAAACAAACAAATAAATAATCAATCCTGACAGAGGGGAGATAAAGAGTTTAAACCGACCCGCTGACAAAAATCTAAAAATCCCAGTTTGGCTTTAAGTTTCCTTAAATAAACACTGAGAATAATTTTAGAACAAAATGAAAATTATTATTCAGTAAAATAAAAAGCATTTCTCTTCATAAACAAATAAAAGTCACACATGGGTTTGTAAACATCGCTTCTGATTTATATTTCATTATAAATATCTCATCTCATCTCATTATCTGTAGCCGCTTTATCCTGTTCTACAGGGTCGCAGGCGAGCTGGAGCCTATCCCAGCTGACTACAGGCGAAAGGCGGGGTTCACCCTGGACAAGTCGCCAGGTCATCACAGGGCTGACACATAGACACAGACAACCATTCACACTCACATTCACACCTACGCTCAATTTAGAGTCACCAGTTAACCTAACCTGCATGTCTTTGGACTGTGGGGGAAACCGGAGCACCCGGAGGAAACCCACGCGGACACGGGGAGAACATGCAAACTCCACACAGAAGGGCCCTCGCCGGCCACGGGGCTCGAACCCAGGACCTTCTTGCTGTGAGGCGACAGCGCTAACCACTACACCACCGTGCCGCCCCATTATAAACATATAAATAGTTATTTATAAATTATTTATTTATTTATTTATTCCTGGAGTGATTTTTTGGCATTTCACTAATATCCACATCAGATATTTATCTTTTTAATTATGATTATAGTTTTATTTATACATGAGAGATACATGTTTATTAATGAGTAAGTTACAAACGCTGAAGGCCAGAATGATGTTCCACATTTACAACCTCTCATTTAAATACACATTTCTTAGATTTTTATTTTATTTTATTGTGATGAAAAAATTGTTACAGCAGAGAGATTTAAAAAAAAAAAGACAAACATTTGTAATATTGTTTACATGACAGCAGTTTCTAATCATTTATCTAATCACTTTTATCTATTTCACTTTTCAGGTCAAAAACCTCATATCTGTTTAAATCTGATAAGAATTATCTATTTGTATGGAGATATAATGGTCTGGAACTGAGCGTCACTTGATGGAGTGTATGGGGGAGGGGGCGTGGCCAAACACTGCTCAGGTGCTTTAGTGTGCAGGTAAGCTCAGATTTGTGACTCATTACAGCTCACTCACTCAGCTCTCAAACACTAAGCCTCACAAAAATGCTGTTTACATTAGCGCTGAGCTCAGATGGAGCCTGGAGCTAACAGACGAAGATAAAGATTACGGCCTTTTTTTTCAGGAGAGTAACACAAGGGAACTTTGCAGTAAGTGCTTCGTCATGGCTGCATTTTGCTTATCACTTATTAAATTATTCGCTGTGTATAGATGCCGCTTCTGATCTGCAAGGGAGCAAAACTGAACATTTGCCAAACAAAACTGCGACATTAGATGCCAGCAGACACACCTTGATGTGAGTCAGAAGGCTGCAGAGACTTCCAAAGCAAGAAGAAGAAGATGCCTGTGGTTAAGGCGGAGGACGAGGCTCCGGCTCACACGGCTGTGGAAATGACAGACTCTCAGAACGGCGACCCTCCCAAAGGCCGACGCAGGAAAAGGCCTCTGCAGAGGGGAAAACCCCCCTACAGCTACATCGCTCTCATCTCCATGGCCATCGCAAGCTCTCCTGATCGCAAGCTCACTCTCGGGGGCATCTACAAGTTCATCACAGACCGATTCCCTTTTTATCGGGACAATTCCAAAAAATGGCAGAATTCAATCCGACACAATCTGACGCTCAATGACTGCTTCATCAAAATCCCCCGAGAACCGGGGAGGCCTGGGAAGGGCAACTACTGGGCACTGGACCCGAATGCAGAAGACATGTTTGAGAGCGGAAGCTTCCTGCGCCGCCGCAAACGCTTTAAACGTTGTGATTTCACCACCTACACTTCCTCGTCTTCATCATACCATCACGACTCGCCTATTTTCTCTCCCGTCCAGATCACCTCCTCCGTCTATGGATCGGTGTACCCGACATACACGCCGCAGATCTCTCCCCCGTACTATCCGCCATCTACGACCGGATTTGGTTCAACCCAGTCTCGTGTGTTCAGCATCAACACCATCATTGGGTCTGGCGGTTTGGCACACAGTCCCCCGGAGACACCGCCGGCGCAGCCATCGTGCCGCAACTTCAACCAAGACGGAGGAGGATCATGCGCACTCAACTCCAACCACATCACCTTCTCATATCCCAATGCTGGGAATCATGGGTACGGCCAGGCTGCTCAGGGCATGTTCATGCACAACAGCACGCAGAACTACATACCCTCTGGGCGACTTGGGGTCACGGGGTCGTCCCCCATCACCGCGGACATAGCGAATGATCCGTACATCCATAACAGCGGTGGAACAGGCGGCTACATGAGACCCATGACGTATCCATCCTGTATGGACAGGTTTGTTTCTGCCATTTAAAAACTATGAAGGTGCTAAAAATAAACAGACAAATTAATAATAATAATAATAATAATAATAATAATAATAATAAACCCCAGCTGCCTGTGACCAAACTGTACGCAGTTACAAGACTATTTAAAGACTGTTACAGCTGACTTTTTTTATTTTATTTTTAAGTAAATGAACACTTCCTGAGCTCATGGAGGTGAATCTTATTTGCTGCACGTCTGGAAATAATTGCAGTATCTCAGGTCACATGTTTTTATTTAGATTTTTTTCCTCCTCTTTCTCTCATCTGAAGTGGAACAGCATTTGAAAAGACTTGACTTTATCAACTTGAAGCACACATTCCACCTCACTGACTCTGAAAAGATCCAACGTTTTTATCATCTTTACTGAAAC
Organism: Neoarius graeffei; assembly: GCF_027579695.1. Taxonomy (NCBI): domain Eukaryota; kingdom Metazoa; phylum Chordata; class Actinopteri; order Siluriformes; family Ariidae; genus Neoarius; species Neoarius graeffei. The sequence goes on along the minus strand of NC_083575.1, from coordinate 97,815,974 downwards.
AACATTTAAAAAAAAACAGTGCATGTTGATTGGGTTCACGAGATATTTCCTGTTTTTCCATGATTGTGTGTGAAATGTGTTCTGGTGTGTTTCTGTAAAAAACAAAACCTGTTTATTGAGGCTTTATGTTAAAGAATTAAATTTCACCATTGGTGTATTATTTTGTGTTCTACTGCATTTCTTTTTTTGTGAAGAGATTAAAAATAAAACACTTGGTTCATTGACAAAAAAAGAAAACAGAAAAATATAATTTGAGGAAAGGTGTTTATAAAGTGTTTGTTTATTTCTTTATCTTTTTGCACAATTTTAATTAAACTCATTATTGAAGTTTTTCAGATATTTGACCTTCGTTATAACTTTGCAATTTATTGAATAATTATTTTAAAAGTTAAATCAATTCAAAAGCTGCATGTGGAGAAAACTGGCAACAGCAAAACACATTTGAGCTGGAGTATAGAGATTACATCATCTCATCTCATATGGGTAATATTTTTATTACCACATTGACAAGGAAATATTTGGAGTAAAAAGTGTTTTCTTTGACTGCATTCCCAATTTTGGTAACAAGGCTAAACTCCCCAAATAATAATAATAATAATAATAATAATAATACATTTTATTTATAAGTGCCTTTCAAGGTACCCAAGGACACCGAACAGTAAAAAACAAACAAAAAGCAAAACAATAGGATAAGAACAACAATAATAAGATCATGAGAAATCAATAATAATAATAATAATAATAATAATAATAATAATAATAATAACAACAACAACAACAACGTTATTAAAAATCAGAGAGAAAAGGCCAAGCTAAAGAGATGTGTTTTTAGCTGTTTTTTGAAAGTGGACAGCGTTGAGCATTGGCGCAACGCTAGTGGCAGGGCATTCCACAGCTTAGGGCCATTAACACTGAAAGCCCCGTCACCCATAGAGCAGAACCGAGAGTAAGGGACTGCTAATAGGTGGACATCTGTGGAGCGAAGATTTAGAGGTAGCTGATATGGAGTTAGGAGATTTGATAAATAGGGAGGGGCCAGGTTATGTAGGGATTTGTAGACAAGCAGGATAACTTTGTACTGGATGCGGTATTTGAAGAGAAAGAGACCAAAGAGACACAGAATGATGCTGAAACACAGAGAAGTGTCTGGAAAAAACAAGAGTGCTCTAAGAGCACAATGTCCCCCGCTGGCAACTCGGCCATAACTCTGGTAAAATGTGACTGAACTGAATGAAAATGCAATATACGTATTACCGATATAGAACAAAGAATTCTGCCAAGTTTCATGAAATTCTTCCAAAACCTATGAGAGGAGTTGATTTCAGAAGGTGATTCCCTTCCTGGAACGGACGGACATCGCCACGACATAATCCCCTTTCGGGCCTTTCGGCCAGCGGGGGATAAAAACCCCTCCAGTGTTAACTGTTTTATATTCTCTGAGTATTTTTGATGAAACTGGAAGTCTCATAGGAGCGCAATGAAATCCTCAGCTGCTTTTCGGTCACTTTGCATTCCAAGTCATCCAACACTGTGTGTGTTCGATTTATCCCGAGTGACTGTGGAGATCAGATCAACTTCACAGGATATCATTGCAAAGATCTGTGTGTGTGTATGTGTGAGACAAAATCAATAAAATAAAGTACAATGCTGGAAAAAACACACAGTTGTAAATAAAGGGAGGTGTAGTGGAGTGAGGAGCGAGTCTGGGATCAGCGCTGCACACCAGCAGCTCCTCACATTTCCTTATGCAAACAGAACGAGACAACTGAATGCAGCTTGGACTGCACAGAACTTCTGTTTCTACAAAGCAGATTTCAAGCCTTTAGATCAATCTTAAAACACACACACACACACACACACACACACATCACCAGTGGACTTTATATCCACTGGTTCTCTAGATATATTAACTCTACAGGAAGGAGGAGTTCAAGAGAATGAAGGTTAAACCCACTGATGTCCCAGTGGTGACAGAGTCATTTAGTGTCACAACCTGTAATCCTTAAAAGCCGTTTGAGCAGATACACAGCATGACATCATCAATCTGAGTGCAGAAAAGCGTAATTATCAGAACAATGCAAAAACACCACACCCACACACTGATCAGCCATTACATTCCAACCACCTGCTGAATATTATGTAGGTTCTTCTGGTTCCACCAACAAGACTTCTGAAGGTGTGCTGTGGTTTCTGGCACCAAGATGTGAACAGCGGCTCCTTTAAGTCCTGCAGGTTGTGAGGTCTTATAGGCTCCATGGATCAGACATGTTTGTCCAGCACATCCCACAGATGCTCATTCGGATCGAGGTCTGGGGAATTTGGAGGTCAAGTGAACACCTTGACCTTTGTCATGATCCTCAAACCATTCCTGAACAGATTCTGCAGTGTGTCAGGGTTCGTTCTCCTGCTGAAAGAGGCCACTGCCATTCGGGAATACTCTTACCATGAAGGAATGAACTGTGTAACATCCACATGAACACCAGGACCAAGGTTTCCCAATGGAACATTACCCAGAGCATCACACTGCCTCCTCCGGCTCACCTTCTTCCCATAGTGCATCCTGGTGCCATCTCTTCCTCAGGTCAGCGACACACACACATACACCCGGCTGTCCACACGATGGAGAAGAAAACGTGATTCATCAGACCAGGACACCTTCTTCCTTTGCTCCATGGTCCAGTTCTGATGCCCATGTGCCCCACTGTAGGTGTGCAGGGTCGGTATGGGTTCTCTGACCGCTCTGCAGCTACGCAGCTCCAGACGCAGCAAGCTGTGATGCACTGTGTGTTCTGACTCCTTTCTGTCATTAACCTTTTCAGCAGTTTGTGCTACAGTAGCTCTTCTGTGGGATTGGACCATATGGGCAAGCCTTTGTGCCCCATGCCAATCGGTGAGCCTTCGACACCCATGACCCTGTAACTGGTTCACCGGTTGTCCTTCTTTGGACCACTTTTGTTCGATACTAACCACTGCATACCGGGAACACCCCACAGGACGGGCCATTTTGGAGATGTTCAGACCCAGTCATCTCACCGTCACAGTTTGGCCCTCGTCAAAGTCGCTCAGATCCTCACACACTCGCCCATTTTTCCTGCTTCCAACACATCAACTTCAACAACTGACTGATCTCCTACTGCCTAATACACCCCACCCCTCGACAGGTGCTGTATATATTAACGTGTGTCCATGTGTTGGCCAAGTAAATACATAAGACACCAAAGAAAATTATTTAACAAATCAAATGTGTGTGTTCTAAGAGTAGTGAACATTTTAAGAATAATTTCAGCTTCAATCTGAAGCCTACTGAAGTGTGTGCGGTGGTTAGAGTGATTTAACCGACATCTTCATCAGCAGCTCCACTAAATGTCTCCTCAGAATGTTTCTGAAACTTCAACCAGCTGGTATGGGGCCATGAACACGTCCAACTCCAGTCCAAAAGGGAACAAATACTTATTCCCAATCGGAGGGATGAATTTGACAAGATGAGAAATAAGTCTTGGTTGTACTTCATCATGGAGTGAGGATGGTGATGTAACTTGTGTTTTTTTTTTATGATCTCAGATTTCCGCACTGTGTTGGTCAGATTCACAAAGCTGTAGTCATTATTTTACTTGTGAAGTCAATCAGACAGTTTAGAAAGCTATTTAAATCCCCATCTGTGAAAACATTTTATGGTGGTGTATGAAATATAACACAAGTCCTGAAGCCAAGATTGAGCTTTTTATTTTTTTTATTTTTTTTACTTTAAATGAAGTTCCAAAAAGAAAAATGAGCCAAAAGAAACGTGAGCCAATCTCAGGTGTCTGTTCACAGATCAGCACTGAACAGGACGCAATGAGCTGCGTGATGCTGAACCTTCACACACTGAGGAAACGGACAATAACGAAACATCAGGAGAAATGGAAAAGAAACACAAACAAACAAGCAAACAAACAAGCAAACAAATAAAAACCAAATACATGTTCTGGTGTTATATTTCCTTTCTTTTCCTACAGTAAGGACTGAAACCTCCATCACAGTCACCTGAGAAACATCTCTGAAATGGTTTACTCAGTTTTCACTGTTCAGGTTTGTTTATCTTGAGCAAGTGAACATCTGAAACCCAGTTTTCTGAAATTCACTTTTAAAATTAAAGGTAAATTTGGTATAAATCCAGAAACACATGACTAAATTTCACATGGTATTAAAAATGAAGTATATGGTTGATAATAAATTCAGAAGTGAGTGCTGTTCACGTTGATATTGTACTGTACTAAAGCTACGTCAGAGATGAGAAGGTTTTTTTAGGCAACAAACTATTTAAATTTTTTTTAAGTTGTTGTTTTATTCATCGATTTGTTGACAGTGTGGTTATTCATCGGCACATTAAGAAGATAAACACATCTTTCATTGTCCATTCAGAGACTTTAACATGTGTGTGTGTTATTTGCATAGCAAGTATCATATACAAAGATGGCGCTGAGAGTGTATTTGGGACATAGCCAATCTGTAGTGTTCACTTATTAATTAAGTGAGATAAAGAAATTATTCAGTCAAGTTGCTCTAATTAATTAATTAATTAATTAATTAATTAATTAATTAATAATTATTTATTACAGCAACTTGACTAAATGGTTTATTCTTAAATATCAAATCTATCCTTTTAAAAAATCTCACTAATGATTAAATATTCATGCAGTAAAAATTACTTTACTATTGTTCCACTTCAAATAAAATAAAAGACTAATTTCTAAAAACATTTATCGCCTTGATTTTTTTAGAGATTATTTCTAAGTACACAATCCTACCATCTCATCTCGTGTTTGCTTACAAATCCTGATTTAGACATTTTGTAAAAATATTTTTAAATCCACAATCCTGATTGAGCCACACTTCTAAACTACACTGAGTATGAAAACAAAGTTTTTCTAGTCGTGTTGCTCAAATTCAATCTCCTTTATGTGTTTAATGGCAGTCAGTATAAAATGGCAGGCAGTCTGTGTATCAATTCTGCCACCTGCTGTCTGAATCAGAGTACTGCAACAACAGCTGCTCTCTGAAACAATTCAAGCCACAACAGTGACCACAGATGATGTTATAGCAGTGCTGCCATCTGGTGTTCATTTATAGCTATGACAGCCTCTAAGATCAAGATTTGAAGATGACAGAAAATGTTCAACACTGAGGCATTTACGAGCTTCACTTCTGACTGTGACTGAGCGCTGACACTGGAGACTCCTTCCATGAGTGTTAAGTAAACATTCATCGTCCTTATAGAAAACTTTGCCATATTAACCATTACACATTTCTAACCTGTTTATTACACAATGCAACATTTTTTTTTGCTTTTAGGGAGCAATTGTTATTTCCTAATTGCTTAGACCACAAAAGTATAGAAAACTGCTATTAATCCAGTCAAACTTTACTTTTGTGATCAAGACACTGATATTTTGAAATGAACCTATTTTCATTGAGAAAACAGGTGAATTTGCATCGTTTCATTCACATAATCAGGAAAAAAGCAGGTACATTTCAATATATGTGTTTTATTCTGACCTCAGAGAGGATTACAACAGCATCCAGACATTGTTGGACTCCTTGAAGCATTCCTGATGAGTCTCCAAAGAAGTTCTATTAAGTTTCCCTCTGGGACATCAAGGCTCCCTGCCAAAGGCGGGGCTGGCCACATACATACGCCACATACAGTACATACATAGTTCTAGGTTGGTGCCCAAAACTAACAAAGTTTTAGCTGGCATTGTTGGTCATGATGATCCTGCCCCTAGGTCTTGATGTAAGTAGTGGAACCAGTTTTCCTGGCAGAGAGTCAGTTCTTTGGCTTTTGAAACTTGAAGAACTGGTTTGAGATTAGGCACTGGCTCTGAACTGGCCCTAGAACTGCCTTGGTTCAGGTGGTAACAGTGGACTGAATTCACTGTGGTAAGGATCATCATCAAGTAGGAGCCATTGGTGGACCCTGTGAACATGCTGATGCCACCACTGCATCTCAGATTGGGCTTAATGAAACAAAGTAATGGACAGCAGATAAGGTGTCAGCAGCCTTCAAGTACCTTCAAGATTTCTTTAAGCAAACAGCCAAGGAAACAAACCAACAAAATAAAGTACAATTAAATAGAGAACTCAAATGGCTAATCTCAGGTTAGAACAGATACAGCTGTCTAAGGCAAAACTCAAAGCTTCTTCATCAAACCACAGATAAAAAGATCCTGGAGTGTAAGGAATTTTCCAAGATGCTCTCTAGAAAGGAGAAAGAGGCTTGGAACAGCTTTGTTGCAGTGGTTTAGGGCTTCCTGGGAAATCATAAAGCTGGAAATTCAGTGGAGCTGGTTGAGACTGGTGAAGAACTACACTACAGGATGTGTCTCAAAGTTCATATCCTTGATGCTCATCTTGATAAATTCAAGAAGAACACAGAGCATACTCAGAAGGGCAAGGCGAGAACTTCCACCAGGATATACTGAACTTTCAATGCAGATTCCAAGGACGATCTAATGAGAACATAATGGGAGATGACATTTTGGGGGCCGCTTCATGAATGTGATTTACAACAATCATAAATCTTAAAAAAAAAAAAACCTGCTTACTTCTAAATCTTTTGTGCTCATTTTTATGTAACTTTGGTATAAATGCAAATCAAAATTAATTTTGATTCATATGTTGTTTGTTTCCTGACTTTATGTGAACAAGAAGACACAAATCTGCCTATTTTCTCAAGGAAATACAGTCGAGTCTGTCAATTATGAAATACCAGCGTTCTGGTTACAAAAAGAAAGTTTGAGGGGATTAATATCCATTTTCTATACTATTCAGGCATAAACAATTAGAAAAATAATGCTTACTAAAATATTGTGTTACATAGTGTTATTCATGGAGCATCCTCCATGAATGAGCTGTTACTATAGAAATGATAATGTATTTGAACAAGTGCATTGAAGTAAACCTGTGATTTGAATTAGTGCTGTTACAGAAAACTAACCAACACTACATTACATTACATTACATGGCGTTTAGCAGATGCTCTTATCCAGAGCGACATACAACAGGTACAACAGTCAGGTACATGAAGTGCTGAACTTCTAGACAAGAAAGTTCTAGTGCCAACTGAACAAGTGACAGAATAACACCTAGTGTAATATTCAGTTAAAGTAACAACACTCAGCAAACAGCCAAGGAAACAAACCAACCATATAAAGTACAATTAAATAGAGAATGCAAATGGTTAATCTCAGGCTAGACCAGACACAGCCTGGGTTGGCCAAGACCAAAACGCAGTTACACAGTGGGCAGGGAGGAAGAGGAGAGGTGCAGCCTGAAGAGGTGGGTTTTCAGTCTGCGCTTGAAGGTGGTCAGGGAGTCGGCAGTTCTGACCTCAATGGGAAGGTCATTCCACCAACAGGGAACCAGGACAGACAGCAGTTTTGAGTGAGCTGGACAGGACCAGAGAGGAGGAAGGGCCAGGCGACCAGTAGTAGTGGAGCGTAGGGATCTGGCTGGCATGTAGGGGTGGATCAGACTCTGGAGGTATGCTGGTCCTAACCTCTTGACAGCCTGGTAAGCTCACACCAGTGTCTTAATTTTGATGCGAACTGCAATAGGTAGCCAGTGCAGGTCAGCAAGCAGAGGGGTGACATGGGAAGAATAAGGGAGGTGGTAGTCCAGGTGAGCTGCAGCATTCTGGATGAGCTGCAGGGGTCTGAGGCACAAGCTGGAAGGCCAGCAAGGAGAGAGTTGCAGTAGTCCAGGTGAGAGAGGATCAGCGCTTGGACCAGGAGCTGAGTAGAGTAGGTGGTAAGAAAAGGGTAGATCCTTCAGATGTTGTAATAATATAAAAATAATATATACATTTTAGGAGGATTATCTAAGCTTAATGCTCTTACAAGTCCATAGAACTAAAAACGTAAAAATTTAACAAACAAAACAAATACACACATACAACCCCGATTCCAAAAAAGTTGGGACAAAGTACAAATTGTAAATAAAAATGGAATGCAATGATGTGGAAGTTTCAAAATTCCATATTTTATTCAGAATAGAACATAGATGACATATCAAATGTTTAAACTGAGAAAATGTATCATTTAAAGAGAAAAATTAGGTGATTTTAAATTTCATGACAACAACACATCTCAAAAAAGTTGGGACAAGGCTATGTTTCCCACTGTGAGACATCCCCTTTTCTCTTTACAACAGTCTGTAAACGTCTGGGGACTGAGGAGACAAGCTGCTCAAGTTTAGGGATAGGAATGTTAACCCATTCTTGTCTAATGTAGGATTCTAGTTGCTCAACTGCCTTAGGTCTTTTTTGTCGTATCTTCCGTTTTATGATGCACCAAATGTTTTCTATGGGTGAAAGATCTGGACTGCAGGCTGGCCAGTTCAGTACCCGGACCCTTCTTCTACGCAGCCATGATGCTGTAATTGATGCAGTATGTGGTTTGGCATTGTCATGTTGGAAAATGCAAGGTCTTCCCTGAAAGAGACGTCGTCTGGATGGGAGCATATGTTGCTCTAGAACCTGGATATACCTTTCAGCATTGATGGTGTCTTTCCAGATGTGTAAGCTGCCCATGCCACATGCACTAATGCAACCCCATACCATCAGAGATGCAGGCTTCTGAACTGAGCGCTGATAACAACTCGGGTCGTCCTTCTCCTCTTTAGTCCAAATGACACGGCGTCCCTGATTTCCATAAAGAACTTTAAATTTTGATTCGTCTGACCACAAAACAGTTTTCCACTTTGCCACAGTCCATTTTAAATGAGCCTTGGCCCAGAGAAGACGTCTGTGCTTCTGGATCGTGTTTAGATACAGCTTCTTCTTTGAACTATAGAGTTTTAGCTGGCAACGGCGGATGGCACGGTGAATTGTGTTCACAGATAATGTTCTCTGGAAATATTCCTTAGCCCATTTTGTGATTTCCAATACAGAAGCATGCCTGTATGTGATGCAGTGCCATCTAAGGGCCCGAAGATCACGGGCACCCAGTATGGTTTTCCGGCCTTGACCCTTACATGCAGAGATTCTTCCAGATTCTTTGAATCTTTTGATGATATTATGCACTGTAGATGATGATATGTTCAAACTCTTTGCAATTTTACACTGTCGAACTCCTTTCTGATATTGCTCCACTATTTGTCGGTGCAGAATTAGGGGGATTGGTGATCCTCTTCCCATCTTTACTTCTGAGAGCCGCTGCCACTCCAAGATGCTCTTTTTATACCCAGTCATGTTAATGACCTATTGCCAATTGACCTAATGAGTTGCAATTTGGTCCTCCAGCTGTTCCTTTTTTGTACCTTTAACTTTTCCAGCCTCTTATTGCCCTGTCCCAACTTTTTTGAGATGTGTTGCTGTCATGAAATTTTAACTGAGCCAATATTTGGCATGAAATTTCAAAATGTTTCACTTTCGACATTTGATATGTTGTCTATGTTCTATTGTGAATACAATATCAGTTTTTGAGATTTGTAAATTATTGCATTCCGTTTTTATTTACAATTTGTACTTTGTCCCAACTTTTTTGGAATCAGGGTTGTAATTTAATGCAAGAACTGATTAAAATAATAAGTCTTAAGTTTAGATTTAAACACATTAATATTCTCAGCTTTTCTCTATATGGAAAGGCAGAGTTCTCCAGAGTTTTGGAGCACAGACAGAAAAATCTCTGTTACCATAGCTTACAGTGTTTACTTTAGGTATGGCTAATAGGTTCTGGTTAGAGGATCTGAGAGTGTGAGCAGGCTTGAAGGGATGGAGTAGACTAGAAATATAATCAGGAGACATGCCGTTTAGTACCTTGTAAGTCAATAGCAAAACTTTGTAGTTGATTCGAAGTTTAACCAGAAGCCAGTGGAGTTTTTGCAAGGCAGGTGTGATGTGATCAGATTTCTTTGATTTTGAAACAAGCCGAGCAGCAGTATTTTGTAGTCGCTGGAGTTTAGAGAGATCAGAGTCTGGAAGACCAAATAGAATGCTATTACAGAAGTCTAGGCGGGATGTGACGAAGGCATGTACTAGCTTCTCACAATCATCCTTGTTTAAATATTTGCGTATTCAGCCAATGTTTCGTATAGCAAAAGCTGCAGATTTGCAGATATTATTGATATTTGAGTGCATCCTTAGGTGGCTGTCCAAAGCAATGCCCAGATCATGGGCGACAGGGACTGGTACAATAACAGTCACTAATAGAAATACTTGGTATAAGCTCACACTGTTTAAACCTAGACGAGAGAAGGACAATTTCAGTCTTGCTAGCATTACATACCAGTTTGTTTGCAGTGCACCAGATAAGTATATCCTTAACACAGAGCTCTAGTTTTGCTATTTCGGCAGAACAGTTCCTAGCTGAATCAATGGTGACATATAGTTGTGTGTTGTCTGCATACATCATACAGTCAGTGCCATGCACCCTAATCAGATCTTCCAGAGGCGCAAAATAAAGAGAAAACAGCAGTGGTCCAAGAACTGAACCCTAGGGCACACCATACTGCAAGGTCTTAGTAGAAGAGATGACATTTCTGATCACAGCTAACTGTTCTCTGTTAGTTAGGTACAATTGAAACCATGTTAACACTCTGTCAGTAATCCCATATCGATTCTGTAATCTTTGTAAAAGGAGGGTGTGGTCAATGGTATCGAATGTGGCAGATAGGTAAAGTAGTACTTGTTGTAGAGGAGGAATCTACACATCCTGGTCACTGCAGTGATGTTCACTGAGGAGGAGAGTTTGTTGTTGAACACGACACCTAGGTTCTTCGCACTGGGTGAATGTGACCTAGAGGTGTCCCCCAGGGAGATGACAATGTCCAGGGGTGGAGAGGATGGAGCAGGAATGTAGATTACCTCCATCTTGCCTGGGTTGACACACAGGCAAGCAGAGGTGTGAGCGGAGATCTGTGTTAGAAGGAGGAAAAGAGAGAAACAGTTGGGTGTCATTAGCATAGCAGTGGTAGGATAGACCATGAGCAGGGAGAATCATGCTGAGAGACTGGGTGTAGAGGGAAAAGAGAAGTGGACCAAGGACTGAACCTTGAGAGACACCAGTGATAAGTGCTGATACAGTACCAGATCAGGTAACCTGGAAGGAGCAACCAGAGTGGTAGGACTTGAACCAATCTAGGGATCCTGCAGATCTCTAGAGCTGATAAGGATGACAGGAGAATGGGGTGATAAACAGTGTCAAATGCAACAGAAAGATCAAGGAGAATCAGGACCGAGGAGAGGGAGGCAGCACGTGCTGCATGAAGTGCCTCACTAATGGAGAGAAGCGCAGTCCCAGTTGAGTGTCCAGCTTGAAAGCCAGACTGGTGAGGATCCAGGAGATTGTTCCATGAAAGAAAAGAGGAGAGTTGACACATTCAAGTGTCTTTGACAGGAAGGGGAGAAGAGAAATGGGCCAGTAGTTCTGGATGACAGAGGGGTCTAAAGTGGGTTGGGTTTTTTTTAAGCAGAGGCATGATGTGGGCCTGTTTGAAGCTAAGAGGGAAAGTATCCAGAGGACAAGGAGGAGTTAACTTTCTGACCAATCACAATCCAGAATTCTACAAAGCTCTGCTTATAAATTAAAAATGTATTATATATATATATATATATATATATATATATATATATATATATATATATATATATATATATATATATATATATAAGGGTCTGTCTCAGAAACTGGGTACTGTGGGGATACCCCACTAAATATACTCACAGTTGATAAACTATATGGTTTTGAATGGTGATGTTGGTTTTAATTTGAAATAAAATGATGAAAGAAACAATACAGATAAAACTAACCATAATAAAACATCATGCAAAATATTTGATCACCGTTGTAACTCCATTTTCCGCATACCCGAAACCAATACGATCGCGTGTTTTGATCTAAACGGAAAGCCTCAGGATCAAGGTCACTATCTCACCAAAAGTAGTAACTTAAAATCTCATCTCATCTCATTATCTCTAGCCGCTTTATCCTGTTCTACAGGGTCGCAGGCGAGCTGGAGCCTATCCCAGCTGACTACGGGCGAAAGGCGGGGTTCACCCTGGACAAGTCGCCAGGTCATCACAGGGCTGACACATAGACACAGACAACCATTCACACTCACATTCACACCTACGCTCAATTTAGAGTCACCAGTTAACCTAACCTGCATGTCTTTGGACTGTGGGGGAAACCGGAGCACCCGGAGGAAACCCATGCGGACACAGGGAGAACATGCAAACTCCGCACAGAAAGGCCCTCGCCGGCCACGGGGCTCGAACCCGGACCTTCTTGCTGTGAGGCGGCAGCGCTAACCACTACACCACCGTGCCGCCTAACTTAAAATCACTACGCCATATAAAAATTTAGATATAAATCTGCGATTTTCTTTTTTAAAATGAAAGCTGAAAGTTAGGTATAGAATATGTTTCTTACAGAATATGTTACGATGGTAGCTGGTCTTGTATGAATTTCTGAGCTATAAAATGAGTTGTGGTCTATTTTTTACCGTAGCGTGTTATTTGTGTGCGGGGAAGGACACACATTAACAATCTGCATGTGTAGAATGGAATTTTCCACTCCAACAGTTAGAAGTTGATCGTGCTTCCATTTGCGGTCTTTCTGTTACGCGGGTGATCTGTTTGGATGTTATCACTGAAAAGGTGAGTTTTGACAGTTTTATTTTGTTTTAGTCTTGCAGTATAAGGAAATAGAATGTTTCTTTTTTATCTTACTTTCATATTTCATAGTGTTTGTGTATTTTGTTGGCTGTCAGATCATGCTTCCTGATTCCTTAAGCTTGGTCTTGGAAGTTTATGTGCACTGTGTAAGGTGAGTGATGTATTTTTATTTCTTTCCCCAGTAGATAATTAAGTTAGATGCTAATTGATAATTGGGATGAGCCGGAGGGGATTAGCCGGACTTCAATTTATATTTGTGAATGAAATTAAAAAGGCAATAGTTTGGAAACTATTTAAGATTAGTTTAGTGTGGGGGAGTATTGACTAACTGAGGACAGGGGGAAAGGGGGTTCTGTCTCTGGCTTCGGATGCAGGTGGTGAGAGCCCGAAAAAAAGCAGAGCAGCCAGAGCAACCTAGATTGACTCGAGCTGCTAAAGAGGAGCAGAGAGAGAAGTGGAGGCAGGCGAAGGCAAAGCTTACACCCCCAGAAGCAACGCCGTCAGAGGGAGAAGAGAGAAAGATAATAATCTAGGGGAAGTGCTGCCGAAAATTTTTTTCGCTCATTTGAAAGTAATGCAGAAGTCCACCCTAAAGGGAAAATTAAGTTTTTTTGTTCATGTCCAGTTTAATATCAATTCTTATAGGAAAGTTCAGCGTGACATCACCAAATGGTCACATGATGTTTTGGTTGGCAAGAGGGTATTTATAAATGGCCGATTGGAGTTATTGGGCCATTCACACTTATACGTTAATTAATTATGGTAGTGTCATGTTATCAGCTGTACATACAGATTTGATAATAATGATCCCAAGAGCTTTTACCGCATACCAAAGAAACCTGAAGGGGTGTATCTACAGGACATAATAAGGGGTGTATTTACATGACATCCTGCAGGCACAACAAAGGAAAGTTTAATAAAATGTATGATAACTGATGAACATTCGAAACTAAGGAGTAAAATTTAAAAATAATGATAAATATGTTTTTGTTTTTCTGTCCAATAATTGCATTTAAAGAAACAAATATGTACAGAAAAAGATATTCCTTGGTTATTAAAGAAGATTTTTAAATGCATACGTGTTTCCATTATACGCGAGTGAACTTCAGAACATCGTTAAAATTTTCCATAGTGGAGGCCAGATAAAGCAAGATACTATCTTTATTCTTATTAAACATGACAAAAGAAACATTGAGTGTTAAGCAAATGCAAAAAAAAAAGGAAAATTAGATAATTTATTTTTTGACCATAATGTCCCAAATGAGAGACCAGTTTCTGAGACGGACACACACACACACACATATATATATATATATATATATATATATATATATATATATATATATATATATATATATATACACACACACACACACACACACACAGGGGCAAAAAAGTATTTAGTCAGTCACCAATGTGCAAGTTCTCCCACTTAAAAAGATGAGAGAGGCCTGTAATTTTCATCATAGGTACACTTCAACTATGAGAGACAGAATGAGAAAAAAAATCCAGAAAATCACATTGTAGGATTTTTAAAGAATTTATTTGCAAATTATGGTGGAAAATAAGTATTTGGTCAATAACAAAAGTTCATCTCAATACTTTGTTATATACCCTTTGTTGGCAATGACAGAGGTCAAACGTTTTCTGTAAGTCTTCACAAGGTTTTCACACACTGTTGCTGGTATTTTGGCCCATTCCTCCATGCAGATCTCCTCTAGAGCAGTGATGTTTTGGGGCTGTCACTGGGCAACACGGACTTTCAACTCCCTCCAAAGATTTTCTGTGGGGTTGAGATCTGGAGACTGGCTAGGCCACTCCAGGACCTTGAAATGCTTCTTATGAAGCCACTCCTTTGTTGCCCGGGCGGTGTGTTTGGGATCATTGTCATGCTGAAAGACCCAGCCACGTTTCATCTTCAATGCCCTTGCTGATGGAAGGAGCTTTTCACTCAAAATCTCACGATACATGGCCCCATTCATTCTTTCCTTTACACGGATCAGTCGTCCTGGTCCCTTTGCAGAAAAACAGCCCCAAAGCATGATGTTTCCACCCCCATGCTTCACAGTAGGTATGGTGTTCTTTGGATGCAACTCAGCATTCTTTCTCCTCCAAACACGACAAGTTGAGTTTTTACCAAAAAGTTCTATTTTGGTTTCATCTGACCATATGACATTCTCCCAATCCTCTTCTGGATCATCCAAATGCTCTCTAGCAAACTTCAGACGGGCCTGGACATGTACTGGCTTAAGCAGGGGGACACGTCTGGCACTGCAGGATTTGAGTCCCTGGCGGCGTAGTGTGTTACTGATGGTAGCCTTTGTTACTTTGGTCCCAGCTCTCTGCAGGTCATTCACTAGGTCCCCCCGTGTGGTTCTGGGATTTTTGCTCACCGTTCTTGTGATCATTTTGACCCCACGGGGTGAGATCTTGCGTGGAGCCCCAGATCGAGGGAGATTATCAGTGGTCTTGTATGTCTTCCATTTTCTAATAATTGCTCCCACAGTTGATTTCTTCACACCAAGCTGCTTACCTATTGCAGATTCAGTCTTCCCAGCCTGGTGCAGGTCTACAATTTTGCTTCTGGTGTCCTTTGACAGCTCTTTGGTCTTGGCCATAGTGGAGTTTGGAGTGTGACTGTTTGAGGTTGTGGACAGGTGTCTTTTATACTGATAATGAGTTCAAACAGGTGCCATTAACACAGGTAACGAGTGGAGGACAGAGAAGCCTCTTAAAGAAGTTGTTACAGGTCTGTGAGAGCCAGAAATCTTGCTTGTTTCTACAGTGGTGCTTGAAAGTTTGTGAACCCTTTAGAATTTTCTATATTTCTGCATAAATATGACCTAAAACATCATCAGATTTTCATACAAGTCTTAAAAGTAGATAAAGAGAACCCAGTTAAACAAATGAGACAAAAATATTATACTTGGCTATTTATTTATTGAGGAAAATGATCCAATATTACATATCTGTGAGTGGCAAAAGTATGTGAACCTCTAGGATTAGCAGTTAATTTGAAGGTGAAATTAGAGTCAGGTGTTTTCAATCAATGGGATGACAATCAGGTGTGAGTGGGCACCCTGTTTTATTTAAAGAACAGGGATCTATCAAAGTCTGATCTTCACAACACATGTTTGTGGAAGTGTATCATGGCACGAACAAAGGAGATTTCTGAGGACCTCAGAAAAAGCGTTGTTGATGCTCATCAGGCTGGAAAAGGTTACAAAACCATCTCTAAAGAGTTTGGACTCCACCAATCCACAGTCAGACAGATTGTGTACAAATGGAAGAAATGCAAGACCATTGTTACCCTCCCCAGGAGTGGTCAACCAACAAAGATCACTCCAAAAGCAAGGTGTGTAATAGTCGGTGAGGTCACAAAGGACCCCAGGGTAACTTCTAAGCAACTGAAGGCCTCTCTCACATTGGCTAATGTTAATGTTCATGAGTCCACCATCAGGAGAACACTGAACAACAATAGTGTGCATGGCAGGGTTGCAAGGAGAAAGCCACTGCTCTCCAAAAAGAACATCGCTGCTTGTTTGCAGTTTGCTAAAGATCTCATGGACAAGCCAGAAGGCTATTGGAAAAATGTTTTGTGGACGGATGAGACCAAAATAGAACTTTTTGGTTTAAATGAGAAGCGTTATGTTTGGAGAAAGGAAAACACTGCATTCCAGCATAAGAACCTTATCCCATCTGTGAAACATGGTGGTGGTAGTATCACGGTTTGGGCCTGTTTTGCTGCATCTGGGCCAGGACGGCTTGCCATCATTGATGGAACAATGAATTCTGAATTATACCAGCAAATTCTAAAGGAAAATGTCAGGACATCTGTCCATGAACTGAATCTCAAGAGAAGATGGGTCATGCAGCAAGACAACGACCCTAAGCACACAAGTCATTCTACCAAAGAATGGTTAAAGAAGAATAAAGTTAATGTTTTGGAATGGCCAAGTCAAAGTCCTGACCTTAATCCAATGGAAATGTTGTGGAAGGACCTGAAGCGAGCAGTTCATGTGAGGAAACCCACCAACATCCCAGAGTTGAAGCTGTTCTGTACGGAGGAACGGGCTAAAATTCCTCCAAGCTGGTGTGCAGGACTGATCAACAGTTACCGCAAACATTTAGATGCAGTTATTGCTGCACAAGGGGGTCACACCCGATACTGAAAGCAAAGGTTCACATACTTTTGCCACTCACAGATAAGAAATATTGGATCATTTTCCTCAATAAATAAATGACCAAGTATAATATTTTTGTCTCATTTGTTTGACTGGGTTCTCTTTATCTACTTTTAGGACTTGTGTGAAAATCTGATGTTGTTTTAGGTCATATTTATGCAGAAATATAGAAAATTCTAAAGGGTTCACAAACTTTCAAGCACCACTGTAGGTGACCAAATACTTATTTTACTGAGGAATTTACCAATTAATTCATTAAAAATCCTACAATGTGATTTCCTGGATTCTTTCCCCCCATTCTGTCTCTCATAGTTGAAGTGTACCTGTAAGGTTTTATTCCTTTGTAAGGATAAATAATTGTAAGTATTTATTCTTGACCAAGAAGGCAGTAATTTATTTTGTGACAAAATTGTAAGGATTTATTCTGTTCAGTTAAAAATTACTTTCTGGTCAGCTAGACACAGTATATTTGTTTAAAAATTCCATTCTGTCTGAACATTGCTATCATATCATGAGAACAGGCTGTGCGTCAGGGACAGCCCTGTGCTATCATATCATCAGAACATTCTGCTTATTTTGATATGAAATGTGTATTATTGATCAGAAATGTGTCTGAACAGCGCCAAGGTCTGCAATGATGTCAGACACACCCACACGCACATACAGCTGTATATCCACACGGACACACACACACATAGACAGATATCAAACAGTGATGTCATTTCACTGATAACACACGTATAAAATCTCCTGTATTCTCTCGTCTCATGGGGGACTTGTGAATAAAGATTGCGAACTCATGGGGTTCCTGTCTTTCTTTCGCGACTCACCCCCAGACGTCTGGGTGACACGGGGGGACTGATCTCGAGATGGTGAGGGCCAGAGGTGAAAAAACCTAACAGTACCTATGATGAAAATTACAGGCCTCTCTCATCTTTTTAAGTGGGAGAACTTGCCAATTGGTGGCTGACTAAATACTTTTTTGCCCCACTGTATATATACTAGTATGTCGTTTCACAGCAAGAAGGTTCTGGGTTCCAGCCTCATGGCTGACAGAGGGTCTTTCTGTGTGAAGTTTGTATGTTCTCCCCATGTCTGTGTGGGTTTCCTCCAGGTGCTCTGGTTTCCCCCACAGTCCAAAGACATGCAGATTCGGTAAAATACCCAGCCACTGGGGTTGTACAATTCAAATATGCAGAACAGATTCAGTATGGCGACCCCTAATGGTAGCAGCTGAAAGAAAAAGATATATCACAGCCATGTCTTATTATTTCGTTCTCTTGTTTTAAATGTGGCCCTGATTTAACTAAAACGAGGGCGCAAATAAATACCGTGGGAGCGAGTTAGTAAAACATGGCTGTGATATGTGTATATATACACTACATGTATATAATAGTTTTCTTTTTGTTTATTGAGCGGGGCTCTGTTGACTTCAACATCACTGTGGTGTAATAAATTATATAGGTATTTGTGCTTGGTTTATGTGCTGTATGTTCATTTACTCACCTTCAGTAAACACTTTGCCTTGGTCCAAGTGGCAGTGGATCCAGGGTCTAAGCTGGGAATCACATCCTGGATAGAACTCCAGTCCATCACAGTAAAGAGTGACTCACTGGGAGCGGGTCTCGATCCAGCACCTCGCTGTCATAAACTTGCTGTTGCTTTACATTTTATATTGAGAAAACTAAGCAATATTTGTGTTGTTAAAATTATAAAACAATTTTAAAAAGGCTATTATTTTGTTCAGGAAAGCATCAGGAGTTTTGCTGATAAAGTCAACAGAAAAACATTGGAAGATTTCCAACTTCCATGGAGTTGGTTGTAACTATGGTAACATAGCTAACCTAGATTAGCAAAGAGAATGCTAATGCTTAGCAATTACTTAGATTTTATAGTAAAGTGTTCACTGAATGACAATGTTTATTTACATTTTGTTTAAACCATAATATCACTGGCGGCTCGTTAATAGGGGCGATTTGGGCGACGCACTCCCAAACAGGGAGGGAGATTTTTTTTTATCTACTCCTACTACCAACAGTAATGTCATTGTCCAATCAGGCTAAGGTTGCGCCTGGTGTAGCCACGCCCTTTTGGGGCGATTTCTGTCAGGTTCAGATTTGCCCCAAAATCTCCCATTGACACTAATGGTACGTACGTTTTTTTTGAAAATCCTGCTCCCAATGCATTTTCTATTGGGTTTTATGTGCTCGCACAAGCAGCGTGCTTATGTCATACGCCTGTTGCACCGCGCAAGTGTTGCCAGATTGTTTTTAAGTGCATTTTGGCGGGTTTTGAACATAATTTTGGGCTGGAAAACGCAACTTGCGCGGGAAACGTGTGAACATTCTATGAAGAAGATGGCGAGTGTTGAGTGCAACAATACGATAGTGTCTCTGAAAGAAGTTCCCTTTAGTCGTCGTACCAATGAGGAGAAAACGGCAATCAAACAGCTAGGGCCTCCTAGACCGAATTTAAACATCAAGCAAGTGTCTACGAAGGGGGAGAAGACCTACTCAAGAGGTTTTAACAAGAACTGGTACCACCGGAAAACTTGGCGAGCTGGCTGTGATGTAGTCAATGCTCTTTTTTGCTACCCTTGCGTTCTCTTCCACCCTGGAAGTAGCACAGCAGATGGTACAGTGATATCTGATATTTGAATTTATTAGGCAAAAGTTGTTTTTGTGTGTGTGTGTGTGTGTGTGTTTTACCAATGGCAGTTTAACATTGCCATGTTTTTTGTTTTACCAGTGGCAGTTTAACATTGCCATGCTTGGAATATTTCAGTAGCCTCAAGTTCTCTCTGACTTGGTGTAAATTAAGCATATTTTCAGTTTTTATATATTGTACAGTATATGTGTTCATTGGAGCCAGCAGCACCTTACCTTTTTTCCAACTTGTTAAGCCAAGTTGCACTGACTACAAAACCTTGTGTAACCTTGTGTGTATATAGCTAAATAACTAAAGCCTTTTGTGCTCATTGACATGCTTGTAATACTTTAAATTTCCTTTTAAGGCATGGCTTTCTGGAGAAATTCTTGGGGAAAAAAACTGCAGAATTTATTTAGAATTATTTGTTGTTAAAATGGTGCAATTCCATATTTAAAAAAACACATAATTAAGCTGCAGATGTTTGTTTGATGGTTATGCTTTTCTTCATCTTTTTCAAAACTTAAATAAACACTTGTTTTGGATTTATATCCTGCCAGTTTAATTGCATTCTTTAGAATTGAAGAAATTAGAATATGTTTATAATTAAGAATTTGTGTCTACTTATTGTAGAATACTGGAAAAATATGAGAAAATAAATGAGTAATGTAATATTAATTGATTGTGATGCCAAATGTTTTGCTTTGAAGGCTTCACAATGAATCTTCCTTAGTTTTAGCCTGGCAAGCCAGACTAAATGTGAATATTTGCCACTCGTAGGCAAAAATATTTTTGGCCGCTAGGCGGGTGGGTCCAGTTTACTAGGCTACCTTAGTTTGCCACCTTTAACTTGTTTAGTGTTGCCACCTAGTGGAGAGAAGAGATATTGTCTATATTGATATCTGAATTTACCAGGCAAAAACAAGTTCGGCCAATTGATTTGCTACCTAGGTCAATTTACTTCAGTCCTGTGGACATTTACGGTCCATGTAGACATAACAGGGGAAAATTGCCCCCCCTGAAAAAAAATTCAGGAGCCGCCACTGCATAATATGTACAAAAGCAATTTGAGTAAAATCAGAAAACTTTTACTTTTTGCCCAGTTTTCCTGCTTCCAACACCTCAACTTCAAGAACTGACTGCTCTCTTGTTTCCTAATATATTAACCCCACCCCTTGATAGATGCTGTACACATTAACGCATGTCCATTTGTTGGCCAAGTAAATACATAAGACATGAAAGAAAATAAACACTCAGTCATTAATTTAAAATCAGCACTGATGTGGCCACTTTGCTCAGCTTTGTGTAGCGGTTAGCTGATTAGCTCATCAGGCAATTCCTCAGCTTCCAATGATGTCTGACCAAAAAGTCACTGGGAAAACTAAAAACTTTTGAATGTAGATATAATTCAGATTAATTATTTCTGAAACAAACAGAAAGTCTGTCAGAGTAAAAGAGATAACAGCAGAGATTAAATTGGGCCAGAGCCCTCCGGAGCTCAGCTCCGCCTCCTCGCCTCGGCAGTACAGCCAGCAGGAGCTGAGCTCCCTCTGCTTCAGTGTTTATAATAATATAATAATTTTATTCATTTTCATCTATTCTAAAAACACCATCAATATGAGAGTTCGTCAATAATGATTTAGACAACAAAAAAATAAGCTAAAGTGAATTACACCCATCAAATTAAAAAAAAAAACATTTTCATTGGAATTATTGAATGCACGTGCGCTGCAAGAATGCGTGACATCACACAGCATCATCATACGTTTAATGTTAATGTTAATGGACTTCAGCTCAAGAAATTGGCACCACTGTTTTCTATCAGTCCGTCATACTTTATATTTTATGAGGATTTGTGTCGTACGAAGTTGTAACTATCTGCTAAACACGATGCTTCGACAGCGGTAAGTCATGGTTCTTTTGTTTATTTTGTCTTTAGTTGAGAAACTTTCTCAGGCAAAATATCCTAGTGCAGCAGATGGCAGCGTTAGCGTTAGCTAACACTGACTGACAGGATGTTAGTCGAAAAATTCACGCCTCCATTTGCTGAAGTTCAGATCTTTTTGTCTGTAGTTCTGTCATATTTTATCTTCATTTACTAAGTTGTAGCTGTTTTGTGTTTTCAGCTTTTAGGTAAATATCAGAAAATTGAGTTGCTAATTTAATGGATGCCGCTAACCTATCTTTGCACATGGAACGTTAGCAAACCTCCCTCATGATAGCGAGAACTGGCAGCCTGGACTTTTCCATTGGCTCGCGCGCTCCACTCCCAATCCATTCTGCTTTGGTCGGCCAAAGTTATGAGGTTGCTGTGGGGCACTAAGACTAGACTAAATAACACAATTAAACGATTCAGACATCCCTAGTCTCCCGGACGCTCTGGGAGTCTCCCCGGGAGCATGTAGACAGAGACAGGAAAGGCAGGAGAAACTTGATCTAAGTCCTATTTGGAAAGTTGTAAATTAAATTGTAATGACTGGCTATTGCTGATTTGTGGTTTGATGTTGTGACATGTCAGTAAGTTTAGCAAACAACTGATTTGATTGATGTAGATTTATGGTGTGAGATGTAAAAACTATTGTTAATATGTGAATTCATGGTGTGAGATGTAAACAAGTAATGCAAATAACAGTGTAGATTGATGAGATGTAAATAACTATTGCTAATATGTGAATTGGTGGTGTATATTGTGAATAAGTTTTACAAATTACAGTGTAGATTGATGGTGAAACGTAGGCTTAATAAGTTACCAATATGTGCATTGATGTGAGATATAAATAAGTAGGCCATAAGTTGATAAAATATGTATTAAACCGATGATGCGATAAATAAAAATATTTTGAGAGATATTGACCACTGTGAGTGAAGAAGGGCTCCCCTCCTTACAAAAGCCAATTTAACCACTGGATAACAGTATACTGTAAATTCTTACCTCAGTCATTAGCTTCGCTTAAATAATTAATTTAATAAAGTTAATGTAGCAGTAAATAATGCAGATGTTGGAGGGTGTAAATGGAGCCACTTGCTTTTGTAAATGTTTGTAAAAAGTTTATCACTGCGTGCGTCAGAAGTGAATATCATCCACCATTAAAAGCTTTTCTTATTTTCACCAAGTGATTCTGTGAAATACAGCACACAGGTACTTTTCATTAGCGATACACAGAAAACATTCCACACTGAAAAGCAAAACCTTCACTGCGTTGCTGTGTCGGTTTTCTCCCTACAGCGGGGTTTTTCTTCTTTTATGAATTAACCCTCTGTGGTAAGCATTATGATTGCAACGGGTAAAAAAATATTTGTAATGGTAACAATATATCATTGAAATTCATTAATTTTATTTAACAATGAATTAATTCATTCAGTGTCCTAGAGTTTGAAAATGTGCCACACTGAAATGCAATCAGTGTCCAATCACTGGTAATCACCCATAATCAAGGGACATTGTTGCATCCGTATAAACTAACACCATGTAATGTTTTACTGTATCTTCATTCTTACACTTTTCAGAATGATTACAGAAACATTATAAAAGTGTTAATTAATTGTATTATCGGCCAAATTGCACACAATCAGTAGTTATTAACCAAACTAAGTCTAGTCCGTCTGCTTTGGGGTGTGGCGTTCCACAGGGCTCAGTGTCAGGCCCATTGCTGTTCTCATTATATGTGATACCACTTGAAGAAATCATGTATCAACATGGCCTTCAATTCGTGATCTACGCTGATGATACTCAAATGTACCTGCTTACGAAGAGATCAGATCAGCCATCATCCATCCATCCGTCGCGGGCAAGCTGGAGCCTATCCCAGCTGACTGTGGGTGAGAGGCGGGGTTCACCCTGGACGAGTCACCAGGTCATCGCAGGGCTGACACACAGAGACACACAACCATTCACACTCACATTCACACCTACGCTCAATTTAGAGTCACCAGTTAACCTAACCTGCATGTCTTTGACTGTGGGGGAAACTGGAGCACCCGGAGGAAACCCACGCGGACACGGGGAGAACATGCAAACTCCGCACAGAAAGGCCCCCGTCGGCCGCTGGACTCGAACCCAGAACCTTCTTGCTGCGAGCCGACAGTGCTGCCGTACAGTGAATGAGTAATAAGAAACTAGTTTGTAATTCTTCTAAGACTGAAGTTATTCACTTCTCGTTACGTTACCTTCCCTGTGAACCTGTAGAAAAGGTTGATATTAATGCCGTAGAGATCAAGACAACACCCAACGTACGTGACTTTGGAGTAACACTCGATCATTCCCTAACGATGCATACTCACATTAACAACCTTTGCAGGTTGGCATCCTTTGCACTCAAGCACATTGGGAGTATCTGTGACTATCTCAACCTGCCGAGAACTGACTCATGCCTTTATAACCACAAAACTGGATTACTGCAACAGCCTCCTATATGGTCTACCAGACAAGGGTATTTCGAAACTGCAACATGTCTTGTCACCAAATCTAAGAACTCTGACCATATCACACCAATTCTACATGATCTTCACTGGCTCCCTGGACGTACTGTAAGCACATCACCTACAAGATTCTGCTGATCACTGACAAGGTACTAAATGGTTTGGCACCTGGATACCTGGCTGATTTGCTCACTCTACTTCAGCCAAAAAGAGTTCTATGGTCTAATGATAATGCTAACCTACGTCTATCAAGACCAAAGTTTAGTACTAAGATCTGTGGTTCTTGCACATTTTCCATACTGTATGTGCACCTATGTGGTGGAACAATTTGCCATTATCTATAAGAAACACTCGATCCATTGACACTTTTAAAGTAAAACTTAAGACACTCTTATTTGATGCATAAATTATTTTTCTTTGTGAAAAAATTAATTTTTAAAATATTTGATATTTGATATGACTATCACTCTTCAATTTGCCATGTTATGAGGCTGACATCATGGTGTCAGGCTCTTAACATGTGATAATTCTAAACATTCTTCTTATATTGTAACAGCATTGAGATTTTATATAATGCTCTTTAAGAATAAAATTATTATTATTATTATTATTATTATTATTATTATTATTATTATTAATTACAAAAAAGACTCATAGCAGGACCTTGAAGTTATCACATACAGTACACATTTACTAGAAATAAATTAAAACAGAACATGTGAAAGTATTTCTCAGACATCCATCCTATCAATAGATCACAGTCATGTGATTCCGCCCAACTGGAAACTGATAAACAATAGAAGTGTTTGTCAGATGGCCAAGCCAACTCCACCCAGGGGAAGTGGACGAGGGGAAGTCAGCGAGTGTGTGTGAAAACCAGCACTGAAACACAGCTTCTGTTTCCACATCCACACACCGAGTAAAAGTGTTTGTGCTGCCACCTGGTGTTTGAGTGACAGTACTGCAACTACACACCTGAAGGAGGGAAGGAAGAAGCTTGGCGAAAAGAGGACATTCGTTTCAGTCATTTCGGAATCGAAACAGTGGCCACAAGTCAAAACCTAACCTACCCTCATTTTGAGTTTGTAGGTAGATATTGATGAGTTCTTGAAGGTTCTGGGTTTATTTTTCAAAGCAAATTGAATTTTGTGAAAAAATTGAGAATTTTGATTTCGCCATCATGCGGGCCGGAAATAAGGGAAAATACGCAGGTCCCAAATCTTGGTTCGCAGAGTAAAATTCCGGCTTCTGATTACTCAATCAACACCATATTTGTTTAAACCAGATATCAAACACTTCATCTCTTTAAATTTCCGGATTAAGAGGATGTTTGTGACTAATTGAGGACATTCTTTCAGGACCGCTTGACAAGAAGGTGATTTACTGGCAAACAAAAAAAATTGAATTTTCTTCTCGAGCTCACTTTTCAAATGAGTTCAAATTAAGGTTATACCTTCTGGAGATGTCATATTTTAGCAATATGCAAAAGTTATGCTGGCTTTTTGACTGAGAGGTTAAAAAAATTACACCTGAATCTGATGGAATTCAATCAACGTAAATGAATTAGAACGTGACATTTGGTGACCCCACTGTGTGATGGTGTAAACTCAAACTGACTTATTTAAAACAAACAAACAAACAAACAAACAAACAAACAAACAAACAAACAGCTACAACTCAGAAAAAAAATCATGCTTTTTAACGTTTGAGGTCTGAATAAAAGTTTACCGATACTAGTTATTGAAATTCTGTGCAAGCCAATGGTTCTACAAACATATAAGTAGACGGCAGTTTAGTGAAGACTTTCCGCTCATACTGAAATGTCAAAACACCCACTTGAATACTTGCTGATATCAAACACTCATCAGAAACTGTCTTCAAAGCCGTAGATGAGATGAGAAATCTGCATTGGAATTCCTTAAATAATAAGCGGACAATAGTGTAAAATTCCATTCTTTGATTAGGATTTGAATCTTTGCTTGCAATCTGTGATTCTATGGGAGCTGTAAAGAATTCAGTGAACTGTAGCTGATAAACATAATAACACAGGTGGTGACTGCGTGACATTTGCCAACGTTTGAGCCTTCAGATTTCAGTGATAAAACTGAATATGTGTCACTCGGCTGAGATTTTTAGAATGCAAAGAACCTGCTCCGAGGAGAAATATTCTTATTGATCTTTTTATTTATTATTATATAACCCCTCCTCCCCCACACACCCCAACCCCTAGAAAAAAAAGTTAACGCTGTTCTTGCCCCAGTGTCTCCTGCGCCTTGGGCCTGTTCGCTTATATTTTGTCTACTTCAAAGATTATAATCAAAAGACAGAATTAAATGTTATTAGTTCTTAAGTTAATCCAGGAGCCCAACAGATGGGCTCCTGGTTAATTGGTGTACAAAACAGACATATCCAAATTAGTAATGTACAGCATAAGCAAAGAATTTCAGACAAAGAAATCTAATCAGTTGAGAAACTAAAACATACAACAGTAAACTTCCCTGATTTTTTTAGGGAGTCTGGAAACAAATGATGCAGTAAACATTTTTGCAATAATAAACAACTACTGTGAATGGGGAGAAAGTGGGAGAGAAAGAGTGCGGGCAGTAGGCAATATGGTCTTCAAGTGACATCATATTCAATAGTAGGTTGAGTTGCGAAATGGGACAACCCAAGAAAAGGATGTCGTAACGTTTAGTCCAGATCACTAGCTGGTTTTGTTAGTGGTGTGTGCAATGGAAGCATCATGCTCTTTTAGAGAAATTGTCCATGACCACTGCGGTCCCAATTTTAAAAGTTTGACTAAGTCATCAGATGTGATTCGCCTACTTGACTGTAACCGGAGCGTAGCCTCCCATACTGCGATGTTAGCGTTCTCTGAGTTTCGAGCGAGGTGGATTTGGGTGAAGGCCTAAGGCCTTCTTGATTTTTTGTTTGTTTGTTTTGCTTGCCTTTTTTTGCTTTGTTTTATATTATTTTTATTCGGGAGGTTCGAATATTGGGCGGCACGGTGGTGTAGTGGTTAGCGCCGTCGCCTCACAGCAAGAAGGTCCGGGTTCGAGCCCCGTGGCCGGCGAGGGCCTTTCTGTGCGGAGTTTGCATGTTCTCCCCGTGTCCGCGTGGGTTTCCTCCGGGTGCTCCGGTTTCCCCCACAGTCCAAAGACATGCAGGTTAGGTTAACTGGTGACTCTAAATTGAGCGTAGGTGTGAATGTGAGTGTGAATGGTTGTCTGTGTCTATGTGTCAGCCCTGTGATGACCTGGCGACTTGTCCAGGGTGAACCCCGCCTTTCGCCCGTAGTCAGCTGGGATAGGCTCCAGCTTGCCTGCGACCCTGTAGAACAGGATAAAGCGGCTACAGATAATGAGATGAGATGGTGGATGAGCCATTTTTGAAAATTCGGTTTAAATTTAAATCCTAAATCGCCAAGCTGCCAATTGGGTAGAAAAGAATGCTCTCAATCACTGTCACAGAGATTATTTTAATCTAGAAATTTGGCCTTGATGAAGTGTTAGATATTCATTTTATAAAAGGTATATGTTACTTTAACAGTAGCCAAATTAATTTCGATCAAACACTCCATTTTATTAGGTCGTCGGATTCTGCCTGAATTTCAGGCCTCTGACAGGCCAAATCAAAATTCTCAATTTTTACGCAAAAATCAACCGGAATCGGGAAACAAACCCCAGAACCTTTGACAACACATGGTTATTGTCCTATAAACTGAAAATGAGCATAGGTTAAGTTTTGAGCTGTGGCCATGATTTTGTGAATTTGCTCGATTTTTGTGTGCATCCTCTCTTAATAACTGCTCTTATTATTAACTTATTAACTTTTTACTGAGACTTTCCCTGAACCTGATTTCCAGAAATAATGTTTATCCCCCCAAAAATCTCTCTCTCTCTCTAATTTCTTCTTGATGTATTCTATTTTTCCATTCGTACATGTACCAAGATGGCACTGTTTGGAGACAATAACAATAAATTACTGAGTCCTGAACTGAATCAGTGAGTCCTAAAGCCTTCGTAAAGCACACTCATAAACACACGGAGTTTCTCTCACAGTGTGCATTGTGAGTAAATCAGAAAGACATTCCAGCAGTTATGATTCAGTCTATTACAGGCTTCTGTCCTACTGCTTTGTGTTAAAATGTATTCGAGGTGTGGAAGAGGACGTCACTGTTTATTTTCACACAAAGACACTAAAAGTGGAGAGAAAGAACGAGACAAGGATTCACAACAAGCCGAGAGAGTGGTGAGAGGTCACCGACCGCTGCTGTGGATCTCACACACACTCACACACACTCCTCCATGCTCCCTCTCGCAGTCAGTAATGTACCTGAAGCAGTAATTGGTCCCAGTGCAACGTCCCTGCTCCACCTGTGCCAGCGGGGGGCGCCGCTAAGCCGACGCTAACTAACTCACTAACTAACTGTGTGTGTGTGTGTGTGTGTGTGAGAATGTGTGTTAATGAGTGGAATATTCAGGGAGTTATGCGTTCATTGTGTTGAGACCTAAAGTCATGATTTTAAAGTCAGAATGAAGAAGGAAAATTTTACCGTTGCTTAGAAGAAAGTTAAGGCATTAAAAAACATTAACAGTTCCTGTGTATCACATCCTGTCTCAAACTCCACGCCCTTTACACAAACACAATACATCACACAAACACGAGTGTGAGTTAAAATGCCAATTTCCAACAAACCACAGCGTTCTGAGAGCATGTTCCCTTAACAACTGTGGAACATCAGCACACATGATTTTCTTTGATGTCAGTTTAGCTAGCTGTCCATAATACTCACTTTGGTTTTAGGTTTTATATTTATTTATTTGGTTTCCGGACTCAGGAAAGTAAAGAGCACCAGATCGAATTGTGGGACAAAAACGCCCAACTCTACGATATAAGTTCCCAGGCATTTTCCAAACACGATAGTAAGATCAATGCAGTGAAATCCAGCCACTGGGGGTGCATAAGCGTACTCTTGGTGCCGGTCCCAAGCCCGGAAATATTGGAGAGGGTTGCATCAGGAAGGGCATCCGGCGTAAAACTGTGCCAAATCTAACATGCAGGTTGAAAAGAGAAATACCATACCGGATCGGTCGGGGCCCGGGTTAACAACAGCTGCCTCTGGTACTGTTGGTCAACAGGGTGCCGGTGGAAAGTGTGCTACTGTTGCGCCAAAACGGAGAAGGAGAAAGAGAGGGGGGAGGCGTGTTAGGAGAGAGCGTGAAAGATGGAAGGGAAGGAGCTTAGAATTGAGGGTAGGAACACTGAATGTGGGAACATTGACTGGCAGAGCGAGAGAGTTAGCAGGTATCATGGAAAGAAGGAAGTTGGACATTTTGTGTGCAGGAGACGAGGCGGAAAGGAAGCAAGGCCAAGAACATTGGAGATGGATGAAATTATGGAGTGGATGGAAAGAGAAATGGTGTTGGTATTGTTTGAGGGGAGAGTTGGTCAACAGTGTGATTGATGTGAAGAGGGGGTCAGATAGAGTGATAGGCATGAAGTTGGAGATTCAAGGAGTGGTAATCAATGTTGTGTGTGCGTACGCCCCACAGGTTGGATGTGAGAATGAAGAGAGTCTTTCTGGGAAAAGATGGATGAAGTGGTAGAAAGTATACCGAGGGAGGAGCGTGAGCTGATAGGAGCAGATTCCAACGGACATGTTGGCGAGGGAAACAGAGGAGATGAGGATGTGATGGGCAGATATGGTGTAAGAGAGAGAAATGTGGAAGGGCAAATGGTGGTTGATTTTTCAAAGAGGATGAATTTGGCAATAGTCAATACATACTTCGAGAAGAAAGAGCAGCACAGGGTGACGTTTAAGAGTGGAGGAAGATCTGCACAGGTGGACTACATACTCTGCAGAAGTGGTAACCTGAAGGAGATTGGAGACTGTAAAGTGATGGCAGGGGAGAGTGTAGCTAGACAACATCGAGTGGTCGTGTGCAGGATGAGCTTGAAAGTGAAAAAGAGGAAGCGTGAAATAGTGGAGCCGAAGATTAAGTGGTGGAAACTAAGAGGTTGAAGATCAGAAGGAGTTTAGGGAAGAAATGAGACGAGCATTGAGTGGTGATGGAAGTCTGCCAGAAGATTGGGATACTACTGCTGTACTAGTAAGAGAGGCAGCAAGGAAGGTGCTAGGGTGGTCATCAGGAAGGAGGAAGGAAGACAAGGAGACATGGTGGTGGAACAAAGAAGTGCAGGAAATTATAAAAGAGAAGAGGCGAGCAAAGAAGAATTGGGACGATCAGAGAGACGAGGAAAGCAGGCGGTTATACAGAGAGACGAGACAGAAGGCAAAAAGAGCGGTAGAGAAGGCGAAAGCAGGTGCATGCCAGGAGTTGTACGAAAGACTGGAGACCAAAGAAGGAGAGAAAGACCTGTACAGACTAGCTAGACAGAGAAACAGGGAAGCGAGGGATGTACAGCAGGTAAGAGTGATGAAAGATGGAAATGGAAATGTGCTGACAAAGAGAGTGTATTAAGAAGGTGGAAAGAGTACTTTGAGGATTTATTAAATGAGGAGAATCCAAGAGAGAAAAGGTCAGATTCGCTGGAGACGGCAAATCAGGAAGCAGAGTTGGTTAGTAAGGATGAGGTGAGGGCAGCCATGAAAAGAATGAAGACTGGGAAAGCAGTCGGACCAGATGGTATCCCGATTGAGGCTTGGAGATGTTTGGGTGAGACGGCTGTGGAGTTCCTAATGAGATTGTTTAATAAGATCCTAGAGAATGAGAAAATGTCAAATGAATGGAGAAAGAGTGTGCTCGTCCCAATATACAAGAATAAGGGAGATGTACAGAGCTGCAGTAATTACAGAGGAATAAAATTGATGAGCCACACCATGAAGCTATGGGAAAGGGTATTGGAGGCGAGATTGAGAAGAGAGGTAGCAATCTGTGAACAGCAGTACGGGTTTATGCCAAGGAAGAGCACGTCGGATGCAATTTTTGCTTTAAGAATGTTAATGGAGAAGTACAGGGAAGGCCAGAGAAAGCTACATTGTGTGTTTGTAGACCTGGAGAAGGCATACGATAGAGTGCTGAGAGATGAGTTATGGTACTGTATGAGAAAGTGTGGGGTGAATGAGAAGTATATCAGAGTGGTGGAAGACATGTATGAGAACAGTGAAACAGCAGTGAGGTGTGCAGTTGGAACGACTGAATGGTTCAAGGTGAAGGTGGGACTCCATCAAGGATCTGCTTTGAGTGCTTTCTTGTTTGCCATAGTGATGGACAGCTTGACGGACGAAGTGAAGCAAGAGTCACCATGGAACATGATGTTTGCGGATGATATTGTGATATGTGGTGAAAGTAGAAAGGAGGTTGAGTTGGGTTTGGAGAGATGGAGGGATGCATTGGAACGAAGAGGAATGAAGGTGAGCAGGAGCAAAACAGAATACATGTGCATCAATGAGAATGGGGATGAGAGTGTAGTGAAGATGCAAGGAGCAGACGTAAAGAAAGTTGGTGAATTCAAGTCCCTGGGGTCAACTGTGCAGGAAAATGGGGGCTGCGATAGTGAGGTGAGAAAGAGAGTGCAGGCAGGGTGGAGCAGGTGGAGAAGGATTTCGGGAGTCATTTGTGATCAGAAAGTCCCAGCAAAAGTGAAAGGTAAGATGTATAAGACAGTAGTGAGACCAGCTGTGATGTATGGATTGGAGACCGTCCCCTTAACGAAGAGACAGGAGGCAAAGTTGGAGGTGGCGGAGTTGAGGATGTTAAGGTTTGCGATGGGAGGTTGGACAGGATAAGGAACGAGCACATCAGAGGGACAGCACATGTGGAGAGCTTGGGAATGAAGCTAAGAGAGATGAGACTGAGATGGTCTGGGCACATCCTGAGAAGAGATGCAGAGCATGTGGGAAGGAGAATGTTGAGGATGGAGCTGCCAGGCAAACGAAAATGAGGAAGGCCAAAGAGGAGATACATGGATGTGGTGAGAGAGGACATGAAAGTGGCAGGTGTGGTAGAGAAGGATGTGGAAGACAGGGAGCAATGGAGACGAAAGATCTGCTGTGGTGACCCCTAATCAGGAGCAGCCAAAAGAAGAAGAAGATAGTAAGATCAGTACAGTGAAATACAAACCCCAGCTCCAGAAAAGGTGGAATGTTTTCTCAAATGCAATAAAAACAAAAATCTGTGATTTGTTAACTCACATGACCCTTTATTTAACTGAGAAAAGTACAAAGAAAAGATTTTCAGTAGTTTTACTGACCAACTTAACTGTATTTTGTAAATAAAATGTAAAAAAGTTAGAATTTGATGCCTGCAACACACTCAAAAAAAGTTGGGACAGAAGTGTTATTACCGTTGTGTTCCATCACCTTTCCTTTAATAACACTTTTTAATCGTACGGGATCTGAGGATACAAATTGTTGCAGCTTTGCAATTAGAATTTTTGTCCATTTTTGCTTGATACAAGACTTCAGCTGCTCAACAGTCCGTGGTCGCTGTTGTCTGATTCTCCTCTTCATGATGCTCCGGACATTCTCAATAGGAGACAGATCTGGACTGGCAGCAGGCCAGTCAACCACATGCACTCTGTGTCTACAAAGCCGCGCTATTGTAGCTGGTGCAGATGAGGCCTGGCACTGTCCTGCTCAAATAAGCATGGACTTCCTGGGAAGAGACGTCACCTTGATGAATCTCTCTCTAAACTCCCAATATATCAGTGGTGCTTTCACACACATGCACCTCCCCCATGCTGTGGGCACTGATCCCCCCCAATACCATCACAGATGCTGCTTTTGCACCTTTCTCTGATAACAAATTGGATGGTCATTTTCACCTTTGACACTGAGAACTCAACGTCCGGTTTTCCAGAAAATGAGCTGAAATGTGACTCATCTGACCACAACACACATTTCCACTGTCTTTCGGTCCATCTGAGATGAGTTCTGGCACATAGAAATCAGCAGTGTTTCTGTATCCTTGTGTAATACAGTTTCAGGTTGCATTTCTGGATGCAGCGGCGGACTGTGTTCAGTGACGACGGTTTTCCGAAGTCCTCTCAAGCCCATGTGGCTATATTTGTCACATTAGCATGATAGTTTCTCAGGCAGTGCCGTCTGAGGGCTCGAAGGTCACGCCCATTCAGCAGTGGTTTCTGACCCCGCCCTTTACACACTGAGATGTCTCCAAATTCCCTGAATCTTTTCACAATATTATGGACTGTAGATTTTGAAAGACCTAAAATATTGCATGAAGAAATGTTCTTTTAGAATTGACGAACAATTCTCTCATGAATTTTTTGCACAAAGCAGTGAGCCACGCCCATCCTTACTTGCAAAGCCTGAGCCTTTGGTGCTGCTCCTTTTAGACCCAATCATATGACCAGTTAACCTGCTGAATGTGGAATCTTCCAGAATGGTGTGACTGGAATATCCGATAAACTTTTCAGTCTTATTTTACAAAAAAATTCCAACTTTTTTTTTGAGTGTGTTTCAGGCAGCAAATACTAATTTAATTTATATTTACAAAATACAATTAAGTTGGTCAGTAAAACTATTGAAAATCTTTTCTTTGTACTTTTGTCAGTTAAATAAAAGGCCATGTGAATTAACAAATAACAGATTTTTGTTTTTATTGCATTTTGGAAAATATCCCAAGTTTTCTGGACATGGGGTTTAGTACATCATGGAGACCTCTAATAGGTAAGCTGCTGGCTAGCTAGCTTACTATCTTAGCTACCAATGTTATTTTATTGTAAAACAGTTCACTGTTACTCAAATACAATTTAACATTCCGAATGTCTCAGATTTAATGTTATGAATAATTAATAACCTCAGCTTAACATAACAGTTGAAATTGAGACAGCAAGATCGGGCAGAAGACCATGACTACTCTGACCATGTTTAACAAGCACTCCACTTTGTTCATATCAAATAAGGCAAAAACATAAATTAAAAAAAAAAAAAGTAGGCAACAAACTCTGTGTTCAGTGTGGAACTGGCTGTTGTTTTTCTGAACATTCTAAAGACTGCTACCAATAACTGTTCCCTTTAGAATGGTGGTGGTGGTGGGTGGGGGTGGTGTTAGTTGGGCATAGTCTGGGCAGCCACCTTTCGAGCGATTGACGGCGTACAGTCTTTACTTCAGAGAGAAAGAACGGAGAATCTGATCAGCCCTCGGACCGTCCTGTAAGAAAGCAAACTTTTGTCAGGACATAAACTTTTTGGAGCAAGATCAAGTCACATGACTTAAAAAGTTCATGGCCTTTGGCGTGAAGTTGTTAGTTTTGGGAAACCCTCACGTCTGCTGATGAGCTCTGGGAGAACATCCAAGTTTGGTCATTCACCAGCAGTCAGAGTTACTTTTTGTCAAAGTGGGCAGTTCTTATCCACATTTATTAATGGGCCGTTCCAGACCTGCAGGCTGGTGAAGCCAGCTGTGATGTATCGACTCTGTTAGCATGTGTCTCCATCAGCTCAGCTCACCATGGGAATGCTCCATGGGCTGGAGAACATCACAGTAGACAAGATGGTGAGGGACACAGTCCTTATAAGGACATCTAATAAAATCCAAAATCTAATCTTTCATTATTTTTAGTTGAATTTTAACACTTTCACTCTATCTTACATTCTTATAAAGGGCTTCCTCAAGCAGTGAAGCTAATTTGGTGATTTTGTTGAGAGATTTGATGACTTTTAATTCACCTTTAGCAACTTTATTTTAAAATTAGAGCCTAGACGCAAATCTAGTGGCTTTTTTTTTTGCAGACGTTAGCGACTGTCCTGTACTCGATACAGCTTTCACAGCTTTCCTGCGGCCATTCTGGCAGATTTTGGAGGTGATTCATCATATAAATTTGGGCAGAGTAAATATGCAAATGAAGCCATGGTAGCTGCAACGTATGGCCTTACAGCAATGATGGCAGTGTATACGGTTTTCACGACTGCAGTACAGCATAGCCATGGCAAGACAAATAAGCCACACCCCCTAGGCAAACTTTTCACTTTCTGCAGAATATTGTTCTGTGATCATTTTGAGTTCGATGGTTGTGACGGAATGCTACGGTAACCCCCGGTAGTCCACATAAGCCTCATGTATGCCTCAAGGATGCTCACAGATGCCTTCATAGTTGTGATGGATGAATTCTTCCGGTGCTTGACCCACGGCAATTTTCAACATGATGAAAGTTTCCGGAGATGGAAGCCACGCCCTCCCGGTTGTCAAGGTAGCTCTCTGGCTGTCACGTATTCTGATGGAAGGGCCTGGAATGCGAGCCGGTTGACCCCAGAAGACTCAAAATCATCTACAGTGGTGCTTGAAAGTTTGTGAACCCTTTAGAATTTTCTATATTTCTGCATAAATATGACCTAAAACATCATCAGATTTTCACACGAGTCCTAAAAGTAGATAAAGAGAACCCAGTTAAACAAATGAGACAAAAAATATTGTACTTGGTCATTTATTTATTGAAGAAAATGATCCAATATTGCATATCTGTGAGTGGCAAAAGTATGTGAACCTTTGCTTTCAGTATCTGGTGTGACCCCCTTGTGCAGCAATAACTGCATCTAAACGCTTGCGGTAACTGTTGATCAGTCCTGCACACCGGCTTGGAGGAATTTTAGCCCGTTCCTCCGTACAGAACAGCTTCAACTCTGGGATGTTGGTGGGTTTCCTCACATGAACTGCTCGCTTCAGGTCCTTCCACAACATTTCCATTGGATTAAGGTCAGGACTTTGACTTGGCCATTCCAAAACATTAACTTTATTCTTCTTTAACCATTCTTTGGTAGAAGAACTTGTGTGCTTAGGGTCGTTGTCTTGCTGCATGAACCACCTTCTTTTGAGATTCAGTTCATGGACAGATGTCCTGACATTTTCCTTTAGAATTCGCTGGTATAATTCACAATTCATTGTTCCATCAACGATGGCAAGCCGTCCTGGTCCAGATGCAGCAAAACAGGCCCAAACCATGATACTACCACCACCATGTTTCGCAGATGGGATAAGGTTCTTATGCTGGAATGCAGTGTTTTCCTTTCTCCAAACATAATGCTTCTCATTTAAACCAAATATTCTATTTTCATCTCATCCATCCACAAAACATTTTTCCAATAGCCTTCTGGATTGTCCATGTGATTTTTAGCAAACTGCAGACGAGCAGCAATGTTCTTTTTGGAGAGCAGTGGCTTTCTCCTTGCAACCCTGCCATGCACACCATTGTTGTTCAGTGTTCTCCTGATGGTGGACTCATGAACATTAACATTAGCCAATGTGAGAGAGGCCTTCGGTTGCTTAGAAGTTACCCTGGGGTCCTTTGTGACCTCGCTGACTAGTACACGCCTTGCTCTTGGAGTGATCTTTGTTGGTCGACCACTCCTGGGGAGGGTAACAATGGTCTTGAATTTCCTCCATTTGTACACAATCTGTCTGACTGTGGATTGGTGGAGTCCAAACTCTTTAGAGATGGTTTTTTCACCTTTTCCAGCCTGATGAGCATCAACAACGCTTTTTCTGAGGTCCTCAGAAATCTCCTTTGTTCGTGCCATGATACACTTCCACAAACATGTGTTGTGAAGATCAGACTTTGATAGATCCCTGTTCTTTAAATAAAACAGGGTGCCCACTCACACCTGATTGTCATCCCATTGATTGAAAACACCTGACTCTAATTTCACCTTCAAATTAACTGCTAATCCTAGAGGTTCACATACTTTTGCCACTCACAGATATGTAATATTGGATCATTTTCCTCAATAAATAAATGACCGAGTATAATATTTTTGTCTCATTTGTTTAACTGGGTTCTCTTTATCTACTTTTAGGACTTGTGTGAAAATCTGATGATATTTTAGGTCATATTTATGCAGAAATATAGAAAATTCTAAAGGGTTCACAAACTTTCAAGCACCACTGTATTAGTGATTCTGGCTATGTGAGACCTTAGCTTTGTGAGGTGAGAGAGCAGGTTCACTCCACCGGTGTGTAAAGCCAACAACCAATCACTGATCAGCATTGTTCCTGACAACTGAGCACAGATTATCATGGTTAATCAAATTGTTTTCGTAAATATCTGAGACCAATAATGAGGTCTAATATTTTCTAATCTGATCTTTTCTTTGATATGCAAATTAGTCTGTGAAACCAATTGGTGACTTCTAGCTACTTTATTGAGCACACATTAACTCCTTTCCCTCTGAACAGTTGGCAACACTGACCTTAAGGGTTCTTTCAGGTCAAAGGTCAGTGGTTCTGAAGCAGTTTGCAGATAATAGCCTTAAAAGGGCAGTGATGATCTTTATTAGCTATTTAATAACATTGTTTTCACCAAAATACTAGGAGCAATAAAATAAATATTTAAAAATGCCTTTCAGTATCTGGATTTTATTATTTGCATCTTCATTGCATAATTTTGTGAGTGAATAAAACAATGTGTTGAATAAAATATGAGCAGGTGATTCACATTTCGGAAGAGTAACATTTGCACACCTCAGTATGAAGCGTCGTGTCCTTCAGCGGGGACAAATATTGACACGAACTCGCTCCTGGGACTGCACAGGAAGAGAGAGATGTGAACTATGTTAATGAATGGTAATTAACGCCGGGGTCGGTTTGGATCAGATAAATTGGTCCCCGAGTTGCTGGAGCTGCAGTCCTGCACTAATCCCTTATTATAAAAAAAAGATAAAGGAAAACGACATCATTAGCATAGCGAGGACGAGACGCACACACGGATTGTTCTCGTTAATTCCTGACTGGATGATTTTTACATACTGTCGTTAATTGTACATAACATGAGACAGAGAGATTGAGAAACAAAGGAATGAATGAAGATTAGAGAGAAAAAAAGGCCAAAGTAACACAAACTCAAGGCTACGACAGAGAGATGTTTGGAATTAAGTGAAATTAATTCCTGATGTATAGAAAATGTCTTCAGGCAAACAGATTTACTATTAACAGCTTTATGAGTTTACACAGTGAGAGCATAACAGTGATTTCTCAGATATTTGTATTTTCTTCCCTCACTCCCTGACACTGGCTTCCTGTCCAGTACAGGATCCAGTGTGAACTCCTTTGAGTTATTTTTGAAACTGTTAATGGAGGAAGCCTCTCCTACATGGTGGACCTGCGCTCTCTTTACGCCGCTCCTTGGTCTCGGAGGTCTTCTGATCAGTCGCTGCCGGTCGGTCCGTGCTCTCGGTTGAGGCTAAAAGGTAACCGCGCCTTTGGGGCTGAGGCAGTGGGTCAGTCCGCCTCTCAGTCGTGCCTTTTCAGTACTGCTTCCAAATAAAACTGAAAGCGTATTGATTGATGTTTGTGTTTTGAATTTCTTGATGTTATTATTACTCTTTCAGCTCTGAGCAGTGCGCTTTATTTACTGCGCCCTGTCTCGATTTTAGCCTCAGACTCATTCTCAATTTGGGCAGCGACTGTTTGAAATATATTTTATGAATAAAAATTACTTTTATGACCAGTAAAGGTGCAGTCAGTGATGTTATCTCAGGACAGTGTGTGTGTGTGTGCGCGTGTGTGTGTAATATCAAACACATCAGCTGATCACACGGAGTATAAACACAAACACACTCCATAAATTAGTTTAATTCATGTGGGTACTAATCATGTAAACACCACTACATCTGTACAGACATGACATTTTACACACACACACACACACACACACACAGAGTAAAGTATCCAATCACACAGCCACAGACTTTAGAACTTAGACTTCAGCCTCCTTCAAGAGGAGAGAGAGAGAGAAAGAGAGAGAGAGGTGAGGAAGTCAGAAGAGGAGAA
Source organism: Neoarius graeffei (assembly GCF_027579695.1). Classification (NCBI taxonomy): domain Eukaryota; kingdom Metazoa; phylum Chordata; class Actinopteri; order Siluriformes; family Ariidae; genus Neoarius; species Neoarius graeffei. Next base: position 97,777,320 of record NC_083575.1, on the reverse strand, counting down.
ACAAGAAGAACTGAGGAGAAGAAAGAAAAAGAGAGATGTTTTACACAAGAGGAAAAGACAACAAAGTCAAAAGGAGAGATGATGAACGGGATAGGAAAAGGAAAAGGAGTGGAAATCAGAGAAGAGGATGGAAGGAGAAAGACTGAAAAGAGTAAAAGAAAAGAGGAAAAAAGGTAATAAGGAACGGAGAAAAAGATCAAGGCAGGGAAATGAAGGCAGGAAAAAGAAATAAAGGATGGAGAGATGTGCTTTTATTCCTTCTTAGTTTCAGTGACTCGCTCTCAGCATGATCAGCTCCTCCATCAGCGCTCTGTTCTCCTTCATCTTCACCAACAAAACATCTAACACCTCACCTGCAGAGACACTCTACCGGGGGGGACAACAGAGAGAGAGAGAGAGAGAGAGCACAAAGTTGATTATTTTAACTATAACAGCACAGCCGAATATATTTTATTATATTTTATGATTACATTTTATTTACTGAAATAACTTCACACTTTTTTTGTCAGATTGTAGTGACATTTAATGGGCGTTCCTGACGTCACTGATGCTATAGCAGCGATAAACAGTCGTTCCCTCTCCAGTGTCTCTTTATTCTCTCTCTCAGATTAATTAGACAAACAAATCGCAGTTTGTTCCATTGTGTTCCTGAGAAACTGTAAAAAGGTGTAAGAGCTCACCCCTCTCTAATCCACACGCACACCCCTCTCTAATCCACACACACACCCTCTCTAATCCACACGCACACCCCTCTCTAATCCACACGCACACCCCTCTCTAATCCACACACACACCCTCTCTAATCCGCACACACACACCCTCTCTAATCCACACACACACACACACACCCCTCTCTAATCCACACACACACCCTCTCTAATCCGCACACACACACCCTCTCTAATCCACACACACACACACACACCCCTCTCTAATCCGCACCGCACACCCCTCTCTAATCCACACCCCCCCTTCTAATCCACACACACCCCCTCTCTAATCCGCGCACACACACCCCTCTCTAATCCACCCCCCCCAATCCACACACACACACCCTCTCTAATCCGCACACACACACACCCCTCTCTAATCCACACGCACACCCCTCTCTAATCCGCACCGCACACCCCTCTCTAATCCACACACACACCCTCTCTAATCCACACACCCTCTCTAATCCACACACCCTCTCTAATCCACACACCCTCTCTAATCCACACACCCTCTCTAATCCACACACACACCCTCTCTAATCCGCACACACACCCTCTCTAATCCGCATACACACGCCCTCTCTAATCCGCACACACACACCCCTCTCTAATCCACACCCCCCCCTCTAATCCACACACACACCCTCTCTCATCCGCGCACACACACCCTCTCTAATCCACACACACACACCCCTCTCTAATCCGCACCGCACACCCCTCTCTAATCCACACCCCCCCAATCCGCACACACACCCTCTCTAATCCGCGCACACACCCTCTCTAATCCGCACACACACACCCTCTCTAATCCGCACACACACACCCTCTCTAATCCACACACACACCCTCTCTAATCCGCGCACACACCCTCTCTAATCCGCACACACACACCCTCTCTAATCCGCACACACACACCCTCTCTAATCCGCGCACACACCCTCTCTAATCCGCACACACACACCCCTCTCTAATCCACACACACACACCCTCTCTAATCTGCACACACACACCCCTCTCTAATCCACACACACACCCTCTCTAATCCGCACACACACACCCTCTCTAATCCACACACACACACCCCTCTCTAATCCACACACACACCCCTCTCTAATCCACACACACACCCTCTCTAATCCGCACACACACACCCTCTCTAATCCACACACACACACCCCTCTCTAATCCACACACACACCCCTCTCTAATCCGCACCGCACACCCCTCTCTAATCCACACCCCCCCCTCTAATCCACACACACACCCTCTCTAATCCACACACACACACCCCTCTCTAATCCACACGCACACCCCTCTCTAATCCACACCCCCCCCTCTAATCCACACACACACCCTCTCTAATCCACACACACACACCCCTCTCTAATCCACACGCACACCCCTCTCTAATCCACACCCACACCCCTCTCTAATCCACACCCCCCCTCTAATCCACACACACACACCCCTCTCTAATCCACACGCACACCCCTCTCTAATCCACACCCCCCCCTCTAATCCACACACACACCCTCTCTAATCCGCACACACACACCCTCTCTAATCCGCGCACACACACACCCCTCTCTAATCCACACGCACACCCCTCTTTAATCCACACACACACCCCTCTCTAATCCACACACACACCCCTCTCTAATCCGCACACACACACCCCTCTCTAATCCGCACCGCACACCCCTCTCTAATCCACACGCACACCTCTCTCTAATCCGCACCCCCCAATCCACACACACCCCCTCTCTAATCCACACGCACACCTCTCTCTAATCCACCCCCCCTCTAATCCGCGCACACACCCTCTCTAATCCGCGCACACACCCCTCTCTAATCCACACACACACACCCTCTCTAATCCACACACACACACCCCTCTCTAATCCGCACACCCACACCCTCTCTAATCCGCACACACACACACCCTCTCTAATCCGCACACACACACACCCTCTCTAATCCACACACACACACCCTCTCTAATCCACACACACACACCCTCTCTAATCCACACACACACACCCTCTCTAATCCGCACACACACACCCTCTCTAATCCGCACACACACACCCTCTCTAATCCACACACACACACCCCTCTCTAATCCGCACCGCACACCCCTCTCTAATCCACACCCCCCCTCTAATCCACACACACACCCTCTCTAATCCGCACACACACACCCCTCTCTAATCCGCACACACACACCCCTCTCTAATCCGCACACCCCCCTCTCTAATCCGCACACCCACACCCCTCTCTAATCCGCACACCCACACCCTCTCTAATCCGCACACACACACACCCTCTCTAATCCGCACACACACACCCTCTCTAATCCACACACACACACCCCTCTCTAATCCGCACCGCACACCCCTCTCTAATCCACACCCCCCCCTCTAATCCACACACACACCCTCTCTAATCCGCGCACACACCCTCTCTAATCCGCACACACACACCCTCTCTAATCCGCACACACACACCCTCTCTAATCCACACACACCCCTCTCTAATCCGCACCGCACACCCCTCTCTAATCCACACCCCCCCTTCTAATCCACACACACACCATCTCTAATCCGCGCACACACACCCCTCTCTAATCCGCACACACACACCCTCTCTAATCCACACACACACACACCCCTCTCTAATCCGCACCGCACACCCCTCTCTAATCCACACCCCCCCTTCTAATCCACACACACACCCTCTCTAATCCGCGCACACACACCCCTCTCTAATCCGCACACACACACCCTCTCTAATCCGCACACACACACACCCCTCTCTAATCCACACCCCCCCCAATCCACACACACACACCCTCTCTAATCCGCACACACACACACCCCTCTCTAATCCACACCCCCCCAATCCACACACACACACCCTCTCTAATCCGCACACACACACACCCCTCTCTAATCCACACGCACACCCCTCTCTAATCCGCACCGCACACCCCTCTCTAATCCACACCCCCCCTCTAATCCACACACACACCCTCTCTAATCCGCGCACACACCCTCTCTAATCCGCGCACACACACACCCCTCTCTAATCCACACGCACACCCCTCTTTAATCCACACACACACCCCTCTCTAATCCACACACACACCCCTCTCTAATCCGCACACACACACCCCTCTCTAATCCGCACCGCACACCCCTCTCTAATCCACACGCACACCTCTCTCTTATCCGCACCCCCCAATCCACACACACCCCCTCTCTAATCCGCACGCACACCTCTCTCTAATCCACCCCCCCTCTAATCCGCGCACACACCCTCTCTAATCCGCGCACACACCCCTCTCTAATCCACACACACACACCCTCTCTAATCCACACACACACACCCTCTCTAATCCACACACACACACCCCTCTCTAATCCGCACACCCACACCCTCTCTAATCCGCACACACACACACCCTCTCTAATCCGCACACACACACCCTCTCTAATCCGCACACACACACCCTCTCTAATCCACACACACACACCCTCTCTAATCCGCACACACACCCCCTCTCTAATCCGCACACACACACCCTCTCTAATCCACACACACACACCCCTCTCTAATCCGCACCGCACACCCCTCTCTAATCCACACCCCCCCTCTAATCCACACACACACCCTCTCTAATCCGCACACACACACCCCTCTCTAATCCGCACACACACACCCCTCTCTAATCCGCACACACACACCCCTCTCTAATCCGCACACACACACCCCTCTCTAATCCACACACCCACACCCCTCTCTAATCCGCACACCCACACCCTCTCTAATCCGCACACACACACACCCTCTCTAATCCGCACACACACACCCTCTCTAATCCACACACACACACCCCTCTCTAATCCGCACCGCACACCCCTCTCTAATCCACACCCCCCCTCTAATCCACACACACACCCTCTCTAATCCACACACACACCCCTCTCTAATCCGCACACACACACCCTCTCTAATCCGCACACACACACACCCCTCTCTAATCCACACCCCCCCAATCCACACACACACACCCTCTCTAATCCGCACACACACACACCCCTCTCTAATCCACACGCACACCCCTCTCTAATCCGCACCGCACACCCCTCTCTAATCCACACGCACACCCCTCTCTAATCCACACCCCCCCTCTAATCCACACACACACCCTCTCTAATCCGCGCACACACCCTCTCTAATCCGCGCACACACACACCCCTCTCTAATCCACACGCACACCCCTCTTTAATCTACACACACACCCCTCTCTAATCCACACACACACCCCTCTCTAATCCGCACACACACACCCCTCTCTAATCCGCACCGCACACCCCTCTCTAATCCACACGCACACCTCTCTCTTATCCGCACCCCCCAATCCACACACACCCCCTCTCTAATCCGCACGCACACCTCTCTCTAATCCACCCCCCCTCTAATCCGCGCACACACCCTCTCTAATCCGCGCACACACCCCTCTCTAATCCACACACACACACCCTCTCTAATCCACACACACACACCCTCTCTAATCCACACACACACACCCTCTCTAATCCACACACACACACCCCTCTCTAATCCGCACACCCACACCCTCTCTAATCCGCACACACACACACACCCTCTCTAATCCGCACACACACACCCTCTCTAATCCGCACACACACACCCTCTCTAATCCGCACACACACACCCTCTCTAATCCACACACACACACCCTCTCTAATCCGCACACACACCCCCTCTCTAATCCGCACACACACCCCCTCTCTAATCCGCACACACACCCCCTCTCTAATCCGCACACACACACCCTCTCTAATCCACACACACACACCCCTCTCTAATCCGCACCGCACACCCCTCTCTAATCCACACCCCCCCTCTAATCCACACACACACCCTCTCTAATCCGCACACACACACCCCTCTCTAATCCGCACACACACACCCCTCTCTAATCCGCACACCCCCCTCTCTAATCCACACACCCACACCCCTCTCTAATCCGCACACCCACACCCTCTCTAATCCGCACACACACACACCCTCTCTAATCCGCACACACACACCCTCTCTAATCCACACACACACACCCCTCTCTAATCCGCACCGCACACCCCTCTCTAATCCACACCCCCCCTCTAATCCACACACACACCCTCTCTAATCCGCGCACACACCCTCTCTAATCCGCACACACACACCCTCTCTAATCCGCACACACACACCCTCTCTAATCCACACACACACACACCCCTCTCTAATCCGCACCGCACACCCCTCTCTAATCCACACCCCCCCTTCTAATCCACACACACACCCTCTCTAATCCGCGCACACACACCCCTCTCTAATCCGCACACACACACCCTCTCTAATCCGCACACACACACACCCCTCTCTAATCCACACCCCCCCAATCCACACACACACACCCTCTCTAATCCGCACACACACACACCCCTCTCTAATCCACACCCCCCCAATCCACACACACACACCCTCTCTAATCCGCACACACACACACCCCTCTCTAATCCACACGCACACCCCTCTCTAATCCGCACCGCACACCCCTCTCTAATCCACATGCACACCCCTCTCTAATCCACACCCCCCCTCTAATCCACACACACACCCTCTCTAATCCGCGCACACACCCTCTCTAATCCGCACACACACCCTCTCTAATCCGCACACACACCCTCTCTAATCCGCACACACACACCCTCTCTAATCCGCACACACACACCCTCTCTAATCCACACACACACACACACACACCCCTCTCTAATCCGCACCGCACACCCCTCTCTAATCCACACGCACACCCCTCTCTAATCCACACCCCCCCCTCTAATCCACACACACACCCTCTCTAATCCGCACACACACACCCTCTCTAATCCGCACACACACACCCCTCTCTAATCCACACACACACCCCCCTCTCTAATCCGCACCGCACACCCCTCTCTAATCCACACACACACCCTCTCTAATCCGCGCACACACCCTCTCTAATCCGCACACACACCCTCTCTAATCCGCACACACACACCCTCTCTAATCCGCACACACACACCCTCTCTAATCCACACACACACACACACACACCCCTCTCTAATCCGCACCGCACACCCCTCTCTAATCCACACGCACACCCCTCTCTAATCCACACCCCCCCCTCTAATCCACACACACACCCTCTCTAATCCGCACACACACACCCTCTCTAATCCGCACACACACACCCCTCTCTAATCCACACACACACCCCCCTCTCTAATCCGCACCGCACACCCCTCTCTAATCCACACCCCCCCTTCTAATCCACACACACCCCTCTCTAATCCGCACCGCACACCCCTCTCTAATCCACACCCCCCCTTCTAATCCACACACACCCCCTCTCTAATCCGCGCACACACACCCTCTCTAATCCGCACACACACACCCTCTCTAATCCGCACACACACCCACCCCTCTCTAATCCACCCCCCCCAATCCACACACACCCCCTCTCTAATCCACACGCACACCTCTCTCTAATCCACCCCCCCTCTAATCCGCGCACACACTCTCTCTAATCCGCGCACACACCCCTCTCTAATCCACACACACACCCCTCTCTAATCCGCACACCCCCCTCTCTAATCCACACACACCCCTTGTTACCCCTCTCTAATCCACACACACACCCCTCATGACCGCTCTCGCCCTGCTCCGATCCACACTCTGCCTTGGAGCAGCGGTGCTGATCCGTTATCGACTCACTGGGTCTGATGGGACGCCAGGACATGACACACAACAATGTACAGGTGCTTTACAGGCCAATTAAGTGACAGCAGTATTACAGAGCCTGGGGCAGGACTGGAGGCAAAGCCACTAAACACACACACACACACACACACACACCTGCAGAACAGATCGATCAGGCTTACTTTATTCAGAGTTTTAAGAGCAGGATTCAAGAGATCAATTTGTGTGAACGACCAACAGGAGCCGGGGGGAGATTTCCTCATTTAGTGTGTAAAAAGCTGCAGTGCGTGTGTGTGTGTGTGTGTGTGTGTGTGTGTGTGTGTGTGCGCGCATCAGAAGTGAAGATGGCAGGACAAAATCAGAGCTCAGCGCTGCTTGTAACTCTGCTTCCTTGTTCCCTGCTCTTCACTTCATTTATTTTATCTCTTCCCCTGGAAGTACAGATCTTAGCTCCGCTCCCTTGTTTTCTATTGGCTCATGCTTCTAAGCTGCCTGATTTCTGACTGAAGTTCAGTCAGATTTGGAAAAATCAAATCCTTCTACAGTCAATTAAATCTGTTTTTTGGATATAAAAAATGGATTTCAGGGGGAAAAATCAAAAACCAGTTGTCATGGGAACAGACCTGTGTTTCCATCAAGTCGGGTGAAAATCGTGAATATGATGTAAGTGATAAACAACACTCCAAGTGCACGTGTGTTTTTCTTCTTGTGTATGTGTAAAAAAACCAAAAAAACAAAACAAACAAAAAAAAAGAGTCGAAAGAGCAGCAAGCAACATGACTAGCTAACATGCCAGCTTACACAGCCTGCGTCAACTCAACGCGTAACCATGGCAACAGCACACCCAAGCTCTGCGCACCGGGGTGTGATTCTCACCTGCCCAAAGAACCACACTGTGGTAGGGAACACACCAGGGTTCTGCTCAAACACAAACACTGCATGTGAAAACACACTTCCTGTCGCAGTTCATCCTCACTACATAGGCACCCTCCTTCCTCATGGAACATCTAAACTGTGTCCATGACAACGACAAAGCAGGTGATAAACACAGCACAGAATATCATAGACCATCATCCAAGCCCATTTACACACACACACACACACACACACACACACACACACACACACACACACACACACACACACACACACAGATTTAGGCCATTGTGGAGGAGGAGGAGGTATAAACACACCATCACTCCTTTCCATGATCACAGGAGAATTAGAATTTAAAACACTTCCTGATCTTTCATCTTCACACTGTTTAAAATCAAAAAGTGATCAAACAGAAGAATGTAAATAAATAAACAACAAAACAACAACAGAGTCAAGGCCTGCATGTGATTAGAAGATAATGAATGTGTCACATGTGCAGGTAAGAAAACACTACACCAGCATTTCTCTCTGTTTATCTGTCTCACTCTTCCCCTGTCTCTCTCTTTCTTCCCCCATCTGTCTCTCTCTCTCTCTCTCTCCCCCCTGGTCTGTCCATCTCTCTCTCTCTCTCTCTCTCTCTCCCCCATCTGTCCCCCGGGTGTAATTACCGCCCCAGTGTGTTGTCCTGAGACTCGGGTATCAAAGGGAAGTCGACACTCGGGACCGCAGATTAGTTTAATTAAAAACATTGTTCATTTTGTTTTATTTTAATCCGCTGTTTCTCTCAGAGTCAGGTGCAAACTCACACTTCTGACCTATATACATCACTTCCCGTTTCCTCTGGGTCAGAGTTCACCTCTGTTCAGCAGACAAACACCATCAAAACAGACAGAGGAGGAGGAGAACGTGAGGGGACAGAAAAACATTCTCTCTTTATTGCGTCGACGTTGTAACTAAAACAGACGGGTGGCAGCTTCATCTCCCAAAGGGCCTGGTGGTTACAGTAAAAGCCCCCCCCCACCCCCACAAGTAACTGATTATCAAAACAGTCATTAGTTGCTGTCCTATGCAAAGGGCATCATTAATGTTTTGATTTTATTGCTCCACCCCCTTGTTTGATTGACAGCTAAGCTCCTCCCACTGCTCAGAAACACCACAAAAGTTTGGGGCTTTCAGTTGTTCAATACTTTACTCACTGATCATCAGCTTACTCTGTTATAAACACAACCATGTTCACAATTCCTCAAACATTCTTTAGCTGTGTGTTCATAATGAGCAGAACTACACACACACACACACACACACACACACACACACACACACACACACACACACACACACACTCTCTCTCTCCGGTGTCCCATCACAGTTTAAAAAGCCATTCCTCAAACCACTCACTGCTCTGACAGCCATAAAGCAGGCAGAGTTGTGAGAGGAGCAGGTGGAGGTGTGTGTGTGTGTGTTGTGCGCGAGATTAGGATGGATGGTTTGGGACGGGACCGAGGCTGTTGGAGTGTAACAGCCGTTCCCCACTGTCCGTAACGGCCCCTGCGTCCTCACACCGTAATGATCATTAACGTTCACAAATAAACCTGCGCAATTATAAATATACGACTGCAGGCATGCACAGGGGGTCAGGCCCCGCCCAACAGGAAGTGATCCGTACACACTCCACATATTAAATAGTGGAGTTGTGAGTCTCTGGTGATCATTGTGTGTGTGTGTGTCATTAGGTGATGGATAAGAGAGAACACACACACACACACACACACACTCCTGCCAACAATCTGACATTCATTCCTTAAAGAGGAGAAAGAGACAGAGAGAGACAGACAAGGAGAGACAGACAGACAGACAGCCCTAAGGGCTATGAGTTTATAATGAAAGAGAGAGAAAAAAAAAACAAGTGCAGAGAAGATGAGTGAGAGAGAAGAAAAACTAGCAGGAGGGTCACAGAGAGTCTCGGGGGGGAGAGGGGGAGAGAGAGCGACAGCCTGCAGCTCGTCATCCTGCACCAGCCACGTCAATACTGCCCTCTGTCTGTGTGTGTGTCTTCGCTCATTCACTCAGCATCGACAAGTCAGATCAATACAGTACTCACCATTAACAAGCTGCCTCAGGGGTGTGTGTGTGTGTGTGTGTGTGTGCAGGAGGAAAAGAGGAGGCGGAGGATCTGAGCTTTGAGGTCATAGGTCAAAGCCACTAGTCTGATAGTGACAGACTACAGGCCACTGATTATCCATAAGGGCTGTGTGTGTGTGTGTGTGTGTGTGTACAAACCTGCTGCTGGAGGAGCTGCTGTATGTGATCCATCCAAACTCCATCTGCTTCTTCATCACCCTCTTCCTCCTGCAGCAAACACACACACACACACACACACACACACACACAGAGTTAATGATCTGAGTTTTGAATGCACATTATTACTCAGCCATCCCACTGTTTTAGGTCTCCGCCCTGAACCTCACCTGACTCAGACTCTTTCACTAATGAACAAACTCACTGCCTGTTTCTGACTCAGCAAAATGACTCACTCACTGATTCATTCAACAACAAATTGATTGACTAAGAATTAGTTCCTGAATCACTGAATCAAAAACGAACAAATTCATTTTTGACTCAAAGACTGATGAAGAGATTCATTAAAAGCCTCACCGACTCACTAACTGATTCATTAAAAGCCTCACCTCACTGACTCACTAACTGACTCACTCATCCACCTTCTTACTGACTTATATACTGATTATTTAAATGATTCACTGATTGACTCTCAGACTAATTAACCAGTTCACTAATTGACTCACTAACTGTTTTGATAATGGACTTGCAAACTGATTCACTAACTAACTGACTCATTCACTTTCTTACTGGCTTACACAGTGATTCACTGATTCACTCACTTTCTGACTGAGTGTATAATCTACAGAGCTTTAAGCCTTCAATAATAATAATAAGAACAACAACACTAAGTCCACCTGGTCTGTGTCCAGGATACTAGCCAGGTCGTTAGCGCTGACATTGAGGATCGATGCAGCGATGGACTGAGCTTTCACCATGGAGCTCTGAGACACTCCTCTTCCTGATCCCTCCTTCTTCTTACTCTCTCGCTTCCTTTTTCTCAGCTCAGCTCGGGTCTCTCTCGCCTCTCTGTCCATCTCCACAGCCAGAGCCTGGGACAGCAGAGAGAGAGAGAGAGAGACTATATATAGTGCCCTCCACAATTATTGGCACCCCTTGTAAAGAGTAGTAGAAAGGGTTAGGGGGGAAAAACCCAAAACAAACCAGATCCACCTTTGGAAAATCAGAATCAGAAGTGAGTTTATTGCCCAGTCCATTCTCATATACAATGAACTTGCTTTGGTGGTGGGTACTTGAACACTTAAGATAAAATAATTTAAAAATAGACAAAATTGGTAAAATAAATAGAATAAAAAATAAGTAGGAATCTAAAATATACACTATACATCTGCCACTATTATGAGCACCCCTGCCTTTAATACTTTGTAGAATCTCCCTTTGCCAGTAAAACAGCATTGAGTCTCCTCTAGCATTTTATAAGGTTGGAGATCCAGAGCGGGGCATTGAGCCCATTCCTCTTTACACAATCTCTCCAGATTATCCAGGGTCCTCGACCCTCTCTTGTGCTCTCTCCTCTTCAGCTCCGCCCACAGGTTTTCACTGGGGTTCAGCTCAGGGGACTGAGATGTTCAGGGCAGAAGCTCGATTCTGCGCTCAGTGAACCATTTTAGTGTTGATTTGGACAGATGCTTTGGATCATTGTCCTGCTGGAAGAGCCAGTGATGACCCAGGTTTAGTCGCCTGGCAGAGGAGCCGGATTCTGATTTAAAATGTCCTGGTGTTTCATGGAGTCCATGATGCCATGGACCCTAACAAGGTTTCAGGGCCTTTGGAGGAAAAACAGCCCCAAAACATCACAGAACCTCCTCCATATTTTACAGTTGGGATCGGGTTCTTTTCATTATAGCCGTCCTTCTTTTTACTCCAAACCCACCGTGAGTGTTTGTTGCCAGAAAGCTCCATTTCTGTTCCATCAGACCAGAGAACACGGTCCCAGTCAAAGTTGTCGTAGCATTTCACAAACTTCAGGTGCTACGTTTGTGGTTAACTGACGGAAAAGATTTTCTGGAACCTTCCAAATAATCTGTTGGTATGGAGGTGGAGTCTGATGGTGGTTTTGGAGACTCGGAAACCCCAAGGTTTTTTTTTTTCTTGTAATTCACCAACAGTGATCCTTGGGGATTTTTTGCCTCTCTTACCCTCCTCACTGTACGTGGGGGTAAAATAAACTCGGCTCCTCTTCCAGGTGAGTGTGGAACAGTTCCAGTTGGTGTCCACTTTTTTTTATTTTTGCCCTAACAGTAGAAATGGACATTTTCAGGCGAGTAGATATTTTGTATCCCCATTCCCTGACTTATGAAGGTCAACACACTTCTCCCTCATGTGGTTTGTGTGTCTCTTATCTTTCCCATGGTGATGTTGAGGGAATTTGGCCTCTGTGTCGCCTCATATTTGTCCCCCAGTTAATCAGGAGGTCATGGATTACAGTTTGAAAGTTCCTACACACTCCAATCAACTCACACACGTCCAGTTTAAATGAGAAACATGCTTCAGGCACATTGAGTTCACTATCATTTCCAGGGGGGCCAATAATAGTGGAACATGTGTTTTTGTTGAAAATAAGTATTTCTCGATGAAGGATTTGTTTTCCTCTGACTAAATTTTCAGCGTGAGATAAAGCAACTTCACCAAAAGGTGGATTTTTTTCTGACCCTGATGTACAGACAGACAGACACGTGTGCAGACATTGACATGCAGAGACAGCTGTAGAGAGAGACAGACAGAGGGCAGGAAAGATAGCTGAACAAACAGACAGTTTCTGTTTTGAAGTGCAGTGTGTCAGTAGCTAAACAGAATGAAATTCAGATACAAACAGACAGACAGAGACACGTGTACTGAGACAGACAGACAGACAGACAGACAGACAGACAGACAGGTGTACAGACAGAGATAGACAGACAGATGTACTGAGACAGACAGACAGGTGTGGTGACAGACAGACAGACAGACAGACAGACAGACAGACAGACAGATGCTGTATTAAAGTGCAGTGTTTTCGTAGGTAAAGAGAATAAAATACAGATGCAGCGCACTAACACAATTAGACTAAATACATACAATAAATAAGATCAGTAAAATATAAAACACAGTGTCAGGAGGAGGGAGACAGCTCAGGAGTGAGACAGGTGAGTGGAGGTATATCAGTGATGTTTACACCAGAGGAGAGGTAAAAGGTGATGAACGTATTTAAACTGCACATTTTACAGCAGAGAGAACGAGTGATCTGAGAGGAGTTTAAATCTCACACACACACGTAATCCTCATCACCCTTTATTAACCGGTGGGATTGAGTCTGTGGTCGGGGTGTAACGCATTACGCTGTGTGCGTTTTGGCGCAGCTGCAAAAGGAGAGTTCAGTAAAGAGACCCGACACACCGTGAACCTCAAACACCGCCGTCTCCGCTTTCAAACACAAATCCTGCATCTGTGCAACAGGCCAGTTCCAAAATCATGGAATATTCTGTAACAGTTGTGGCTCATTATTATTCATTCACTCCCCCAATATTTGCATACACCAGCCCACAGACTGAGCTCAGGCTCTTACTCCCGCGGAACTGCACAGCTGAAACCTCATCAGTTCTGCAGGTCTCATGAAGATCAAAACAAGGACAATCGTCACTGCACAAATACCATGAGTTTAAGTGTGGTTTATGCCCCAGTCATCCCGGTCCGGTCCGGTCCGTTAGCTCCACAGCCCTGTCAAGAAGCAGTGCACTGAGCCACACCTCTGTAAAAACCAGCATGCAGCTGTCACTCAGAGATCTCTGTATGCTGAGTCACAGCCTTCATCCATCTTCATCCATTTGTAAGGAAAATCTTTAGCAAAGAAGGTCTGTGTGCAGCACCTCGTAGCCTGGCCTGTACCCCGACACCCTGCTGTGTGTTTGCGTTCTCTATAGCGCCACCTTCATGTCCTTCCATGGATGGCGTGGTGGTCCATGGAGCTGTCCACGGTGCTGAACTATTTCGTGATGCTACTAAAAACTTGTTTACAATTTCACCTGACGTTCAGCAGTTCCTCGCAGCTACATAAATAATTCACACTGGTGACTAAACATATAATAAAGATAAGTAAATAGTATAAATAGCGTTGGTATGGAGAACGCAGAGCTGCTGCATGTGCAGACATTTCACTCCAGATAATTTCTCAAACCCTGGACATCACTGAGCAGGCTTCACTCAGGATCTGACACTGAAGAGCTCTCTAACCTGATCATCACAACTGGAACCTGGACGCAGCCATGCTATGAGATTTTATCCACTTTTTTGATGACTGATGCCAGATCACAGAAATAACCTGCATTATCATATAAACCTATAATATAAGATGCAGCTGTAAATCCCTCAGAAGCTAATTAGTTCTGTTGTTTAGATAGATATCCACTTTAACTTGTTATTTACAGTTTGGACTGCAAACTTGCTTCGTGAGGGCGAGTTTGTTCAGATTGCTTGAAGAGTTGCTTCATACTAAATGAGATTTAAATGAATACTTGATTGAGGTCAATCAGAAAATATCTGGCAACCCTGACAGCACCTTTAAGTATATTTCTATTGTTGGTACAGAAATATGGTTTTACTTTGGAGCTCAGTGTTTCGTTTGGACTCCTGGAATAAATTAATATCGCAGCTCTGATTCATATAAAACTGATGAACTGTGAGCTGGTTGCCAGGTTTCGTGTATAATGTGTGTGTATTACAGATGAACAATAATGTTAACTTGTTTTAGAATAAGAATAAACCTGGATCAAATGTTTCATATTCCTGAACATGTTGATCTAGTTTTAGTTGTTTTGTGTGTGCTCTGAGTTATAGTCAAAGTGGGAATTTTGGAAACCTGGCAACCCTGAGTTGTTCTTAATATTAAAACTTGATATTAAACATTGCATCACATACAAAGTTTTTTTGTTTTTTGTTTTGCTTCATACTGCAGAAACTGCACTTACTGTGAAGATTTTTGGTAAACTTTCTTAAAAATAAATGAAACCCAACTGAATCCATCGCTGACGATTTATATCTGTATTCATATAAAAAACATTATCTGTTCTATTCAAATATTCATATATAGTTATAGCCCTAATCTGGGGAGGAGATGCTGTTCTCTGGTCAGTGTGTGTGTGTGTGTGTGTGTGTGATGATTAGAGATTTAACACTGCCACTGTACGTGAGAAAGTCAATAACACGAACTCCCTCCTGCTTCATTCTGCGCTTATTGATCACCGCAATAATCTGCCGTATCATTCCTCCCTGAAGCCTTCTGAAAACCTGACCTTGGAGTCTGTGTGTGTGTGTGTGTGTGTGTGTGTGTGTGTGTGTGTGTGTGTGTGTGTGTGAGAGAGAGAGCACTATTAGTGCTCAGCAGTGGGATCGTCTGCTAAAGATGTTTCTGTACTCTGTAAACGCTCATTAACAGTCAGTAGTGGGCCATAAAGTGTGTTTTATAAAGTTGCGCGTGCACACACACACACACACACACACACACACACACACACACACACACACAGCGTGACAGTAATGAGGGGAGTGTGTAAAGCCCATCACCGTGTCTGTGTTTTAGCTGTAATTGACTGAAATAAGGTGATTTTCTCGGGATGAACTGATCGCTGGTTTAATCACTGCGCTGCTAATTACAACTGAAATTAATCCACTTTAATTATAAACAATAATAAACAATATGCTTCACACACACACACACACACACACACACACACACACACACACACACACACACACACACACAACTGCTCATTTTATTTCAGAACTCAGTGTTGAGGTAAACAGGCTCAGGTTTTAAACTACTGATATCAATATGAAACTTTATGCAAATGAGGTTTTATCTAATTGCATATGCATGAATATGTTTGCTTAATTAATTAAAATGTTGATTTCACTTCAATAAACTGAATATAGACACAAATGTACAAACAGACAGACAGATGGACAAAAAGACAGACAGACGTACACACAGATGCAGAGACAGACAGACAGACAGGTATATATACACAGAAAGAGGAACAGACAGACAGCTGTACAGACAGACAGACAGGTGTGTAGACACAGACAGACAGGTGTGTAGACAGACAGCTGTGTAGACAGACAGGTGTGTAGACACAGACAGACAGCTGTATAGACACAGACAGACAGGTGTATAGACACAGACAGACAGCTGTGTAGACAGACAGGTGTGTAGACACAGACAGACAGCTGTGTAGACAGACAGCTGTATAGACACAGACAGACAGGTGTGTAGACACAGACAGACAGGTGTGTAGACAGACAGCTGTGTAGACAGACAGGTGTATAGACACAGACAGACAGGTGTGTAGACACAGACAGACAGCTGTATAGACAGACAGACAGCTGTGTAGACAGACAGGTGTGCAGACACAGACAGACAGCTGTGTAGACAGACAACTGTATAGACACAGACAGACAGGTGTGTAGACAGACAGGTATATAGACAGACAGACAGGTGTGTAGACAGACAGACAGCTGTGTAGACAGACAGGTATATAGACAGACAGACAGGTGTGTAGACAGACAGACAGGTGTGTAGACAGACAGATGGGCAGACAGACAGACAGGTGTGTAGGTAGACAGACAGGTGTGGAGACACTGACAGACAGACAGACAGACAGCTGTGTAGACAGACAGGTGTCCATGTGTGGTGTGTGTGTACCTGTGTGACTGAACGCAGGTGCTGGTGTTGACTCTGTGCCACTGAGAGTTTGTTCTGCAGTGTGTGTATCGTCTCTGTGCTCTGATTGGTCAGAAGCTGCATCTGTGCTGTTGCCGTCTGCTCCAGCTCGACCTTTGACCTCTCACACTCCACCAACCGAGCCTGCAGTGCTGTTAGCTTTTGCTCCTGCACACACACACACACACGTTAATTTACAGCACACACATGATGTGTGTTTACTGTGTGTGTGTTACTGTGTTACTGTGTGTGTGTGTATTAGTGTGTTACTGTGTGTGTGTATTAGTGTGTTACTGTGTTACTGTGTGTGTGTTACTGTAGTGTGTAGCCGGTGCTGCAGTGTGTTGTTGGCGTTGTCACACTGCTGTTTGTTGTGAGTAGCGACGCTCAGCCTCCTCTTCAGAGACTCGATAAATGACTTCCTGTTGGACGCCTCCTCACACTGACTCTTTACCTGATACACAACATGAAACACACACTGCTCTCTCAACCACCTGTACACGAGTGTGTGTGTGTGTGTGTGTGTACATACCTTTCTCTCCAGCTCG
Source organism: Neoarius graeffei (assembly GCF_027579695.1). Lineage (NCBI taxonomy): Eukaryota > Metazoa > Chordata > Actinopteri > Siluriformes > Ariidae > Neoarius > Neoarius graeffei. The sequence goes on along the minus strand of NC_083575.1, from coordinate 97,759,537 downwards.
TCGACGTGTGAGCGATGGCTGCGCTCTGAATCCTGCAGGATCTTCAGCCGACTGCGCAGATCCTCCACCAACTGTCTCTTCATCACCACATCCCTCTCACAGTGACACACCCTGCACACACACTATATATATCTGAATGTGCATGCGCGTGTGTGTGTGTGTGTGTGTGAGATAATGAGCAGTAGGTAAATGTCCTGCCTCCCTCAGAGAGAGACAGACAGAAGCCCAGAGTAAACACACTGAATAAATGTGAGTCTTATTGCAGTGACATTAACAGAAATGAGAGTGTGTGTCCTGGGGACACGGACACACACACACACACACACACACACATTAATGAGAGAAGTAGGTATTGACCCTGGTGCACAGTGACTGCATGGATAGATCACCTTCTACTGCTCACTTACTGAAACATCTGTCTGTCTCTCACCTGTCTCACTTTCTCTCTGTCTATCTCCTTACTCATCTTCTTAACTGTTTATCTCTTCAGAATGAGGTTAGCACAAAAAAAAGAGGAGAAGGAGAGAGAACAGAGAGGTATATCTAGTCAGACAGACAGCAAGACAGACAGATGGACAGAGAGAGACAGACAAACAATTTGATAGAAAGTTGAACAGACAAATAAATAAATAGGCAGTCAGACATGAACATTATATACATGAAGAAACAGACAGATAAAGAGACAGACATGGATAGATGGGCAGTGAGACAGACAGGTGTGTGTACTTGTCCTGTAGCTCCTTAAGTCGTTGGTCTCTGTCATGCAGCTCTGTCCTGAGGCCTTTAATTAAAGCACTCTGACGGCTCACCTCGGCACTCGAGCTCTAACACACACACACACACACACACACACACACACACACACACACACACACACACACACACACACTTTAGTCTGGAGCGAAACACACTGCTGAAAACAACATAGAAAACACCATCAGAAGCTTTACATTAACTCTGTGAGCGTGTGTGTGTGAGAGAGAGAGACACCTTCAGTCTGTTGTTCAGCTGTTTGATTTCAGTCTCCAGTGTTTTGATGTTCGGGAGGTCGGGGTTGAGGGCAGACACAGTGACAGACGCCTGTTGTTGTGCTTCAGGGGGGCGGGACTTCCTCCACTGCTCTAACTCCATCTCCAACACAGCCTTCTGCTGCTGTACTATTGCCAACTCACACGACTGCTTCTGCGCACACACACACACACACACACACACACACTTTAAATACATATGATAGTACCATCATACTATACTATGTGGCTTGAAGTGTCATACATGAGCGACTTATGACATCAAAGAGCGCCGATCACACACACACACACACACACACACACACACACACACACACACAGAGAGTAGTGGAAATACTGGGCAGTTTCTATTTCTGGTTGTATCTATTCTGATACTATTTAGTACTTTAGTGTGTGATTTAGGACACAGCCATGAAAGAACTGACACACATCATTCATCCCAAACACTCTGATCATGAGGTGATAAACATGATAAAATCCTCCACAGTGGAATTTAACACGTGTTTACACACATTAACATGAAACTGTTCACCTTGTAGCGTGTGTGTGTGTGTGTGTGTGTGTGTGTGCGCGCGCGCTTTCAGGACCAGGCATTAAGGACTAAGCTTCCCTTATGCTAATGAGGCTGATTATTCAGATGCACTGTGATTGGCAGCTGTAATAGAGAGATCTGTGCCTGACCCCAGTGCATTCTGGGAGTTTAATCAGTGTGAGGCAGAGGTCTAATCATGCTCTTACAGCTTTGTTAAGGACACACAGGATCTACTTGTGTGTGTTTCACCAAGGATTCAGAACCTTCTGAGGAGCTGTGCTGAAGGAGAACACCACCGTTCCTGTTCAGGTTCCCTGTAGGACCCGTGACTGATACACAGACCAACAACCAGAACATTTCAACAACACAAGAAACATGAAGCTGCAAAATAAAGTAAGTAAAACCTCAACAATCTCTCTTTCTCTCACACACACACACACAACTCCTGATTGGTGAGCAGAGTGACGTTCTGTCACCAGGCTGAGTCAGGGCAGTGAAGGAGTTAGTACAGATTAATGAGAGAGAGAGAGAGAGAGAGAGAGAGAGAGAGAGAGAGAGAGCAAGCGCAATTCCTTACTAATCCAGATTAATTTCCAAAGAGCAAGTAAAACTGATAATACAAATACTACACCCATACCGGGGTGTTAATCTACACTACTGCCCACAACGGGGCGTTAATCTACACTACTGCCCACACCGAGATGTTAACCCTTTGGGGTCGAGAGCTTCTCTGGCGAAGCTCGACAGGTTTAGAATGAGTAGGTCATGTATTTAGATAAATAGCTTTGCGAGTTTTTAATCATACAAGCATGATAAACATATTGACAAACTTTACACTTTCCTCTGCGCCCACTGCCAAATAATATTATAGTTTTTAAATTACCTAAATTAGATGAAACATAAAACTTGTCCCCTTCCTCAGTCACACCAGAGTCGGAGCGCTGAGCGCCCATTTACACATTCATACGTAAAAGACTGTTCCCATGGTAACGGCATGATCATCACTTTCAGTTTCAATTGGTTTCTCTTTCGCGGTGGGAACGCCCACTGTAAACAGGATAAAATCTGTCAGACATAGTTTGGGCTATTTGGAGGTAAAACTTGTGAGACGGCACATGGGTTTATACATTTTGGATGATTCAGGACAGCAATTCAATTCAGTCTTGAGAACTGCGATGCGATGCCTTTTTTTACTTTTTACTTCGACTCGATTCAGCTGAAGATAAACTCGAGTAAGTGTAAATATTTCTTCTATTTCTGATGAGCAGATCGGTTGATATGCGTGCGATGTCGTGCAGACACAGGAAACATGACAGCAATTTTTCCAGAGTTAAAAGTACTTTCCTCAAAAATAGTTAATTTTGCTCTATTTTGAGTTTAGAGTGTGAAATTTGGAGTTGGATTGGGAGCAAAATTACAGAGTAATTGTGTAACAGAGTAACAGAGTTGACTGTGGCTCTGAACTGAGTAAAATAGTACAAGAGTTAATTTCAAGACACACTGAATCGAGTCAAATCCCAAAATAAAGTCAAATACCAGATAAATAAAGATGTTGTAAAAATCAGTTTTAGAACTGTGTTGGAATGTGTGGAAAAGCATGACCTTACCCATTGGGACTTGACCTGATGTGATTAAGAGTTAATCTGATGGGATTAAGAGTTGGTAGTGGGAGGGGTTTTCATTCTTCTCATTGAATGGAATGGAAATTTTTGAAACTTCTCATTGAATACCCCTCCCACTGCCAACCCTTTATCCCAAAACAATAGGACATAAATTGTTTGTTGGCCAGTTAATTGTCCAAATCAATGCAGCAGATTTAAGTTTTTGTGCTTGATACATTCCTAAGACTGAACAGAATCACCTCAAGTGACCAAAATGGTTCGTCACAATGGGTAAGGTCATGTTTGTTTTTTTTCACACATTCCAACACAGTTCTAAAACTGCTTTTTACAACATCTTCATTTATCTGTTTTTTTTAAATACAATTATGACATACAAACTACAGAGATATTATTGCAGCTGAACTTGTGCTGAATACAAAAAAGTCATATGACTTTGAAAATACTGCTTAGATTTGTTGGAATTGACAACTCAGAGCATACCAAAATCTTTAGAGGGTCAGAAAATACTCTCAGACCCCAGAGGGTTAATCTCCACTACTGCCCACACCAGGGCGTTAATCTCCACCACATGTATCAGTCAGGATTTAGGCCTCATCATAGCACAGAGACAGCACTGGTTAAAGTAGTAAATGACTACAGGGCTGTGTCTCCTTGCATGTGTTGCTTGAATATGGATGTGGTAGTTAATAGTTTCAACCATTACTTTGTAAACGTAGGACCAATCTTAGCAGAACAAATCCCGGATCCAGGAACATCTGCTGAAAATCTGGGCATTTTGATAGATAATAATTATTTTTCAATGTTCCTTACAGCCGTGGAAGAAAAAGAAATTGTTGGTATTGTTGGGAAATGCATGAACAAAAAATCTACCGACTGTGATGACACTGACATGATGATATTGAAAAATGTTATTGATGGAATATCCAAACCATTCACATATATATGCAATTTGTCATTTCTAACTGGTACATTTCCAAACAGAACGAAAACAGCAAAAGTCATTCCTCTGTACAAAACTGGGAGCAAACACCACTTCACAAACTACAGACCTGTCTCACTACTTCCGCAATTCTCCAAAATTCTCGAAAAACTTTTCAATAACCAATTGGATAAATTTATTGACAAACATAATCTACTTAGTGACAGTCAATATGGATTTAGAGCACATAGATCAACATCACGGGCTTTAATAGAATTAGTTGAAGAAATCACCAATTCCATAGAGCAGAAAAAACATGCAGTTGGAATATTCATTGATTTAAAGAAAGCATTTGACACAATAAATCATGACATATTAATAAAAAAAACTGGAACAATATGGCATTAGGGGTATAGTTTTAAACTGGGTTAAAAGATATTTAAGTAACAGGAGACAGTTTGTGAAGCTGGGAGATTGCTCTTCCTCATGTTTGGACATAACTTGTGGTGCTCCCCAGGGGTCAGTGTTAGGACCAAAATTTTTTATACTATATATCAACGACATATGTAGTGTATCGAAAGTAATGAAGCTTATCTTGTTTGCTGACGATACAAATATCTTATTTTCTGGTGATAATTTAATGGAACTATTGCAGGAGATCACAACAGAAATAAGTAAATTAATAATATGGTTCAACAGTAACAAATTATCATTAAACTTGAAAAAATCCAAAGTAGTAATATTTGGTAACAACAAAACAAACACATAAATAAATATTCAAATAGATGGGGTTATTATACAACCCCGATTCCAAAAAAGTTGGGACAAAGTACAAATTATAAATAAAAACAGAATGCAATAATTTACAAATCTCAAAAACTGATATTGTATTCACAATAGAACATAGACAACATATCAAATGTCGAAAGTGAGACATTTTGAAATTTCATGCCAAATATTGGCTCAGTCGAAATTTCATGACAGCAACACATCTCAAAAAAGTTGGGACAGGGGCAATAAGAGGCTGGAAAAGTTAAAGGTACAAAAAAGGAACAGCTGGAGGACCAAATTGCAACTCATTAGGTCAATTGGCAATAGGTCATTAACATGACTGGGTATAAAAAGAGCATCTTGGAGTGGCAGCGGCTCTCAGAAGTAAAGATGGGAAGAGGATCACCAATCCCCCTAATTCTGCACCGACAAATAGTGGAGCAATATCAGAAAGGAGTTCGACAGTGTCAAATTGCAAAGAGTTTGAACATATCATCATCTACAGTGCATAATATCATCAAAAGATTCAGAGAATCTGGAAGAATCTCTGTGCGTAAGGGTCAAGGCCGGAAAACCATACCGGGTGCCCGTGATCTTCAGGCCCTTAGACGGCACTGCATCACATACAGGCATGCTTCTGTATTGGAAATCACAAAATGGGCTCAGGAATATTTCCAGAGAACATTATCTGTGAACACAATTCACTGTGCCATCTGCCGTTGCCAGCTAAAACTCTATAGTTCAAAGAAGAAGCCGTATCTAAACATGATCCAGAAGCGCAGACGTCTTCTCTGGGCCAAGGCTCATTTAAAATGGACTGTGGCAAAGTGGAAAACTGTTCTGTGGTCAGACGAATCAAAATTTAAAGTTCTTTATGGAAATCAGGGACGCCGTGTCATTCGGACTAAAGAGGAGAAGGACGACCCAAGTTGTTATCAGCGCTCAGTTCAGAAGCCTGCATCTCTGATGGTATGGGGTTGCATTAGTGCGTGTGGCATGGGCAGCTTACACATCTGGAAAGACACCATCAATGCTGAAAGGTATATCCAGGTTCTAGAGCAACATATGCTCCCATCCAGACGACGTCTCTTTCAGGGAAGACCTTGCATTTTCCAACATGACAATGCCAAACCACATACTGCATCAATTACAGCATCATGGCTGCGTAGAAGAAGGGTCCGGGTACTGAACTGGCCAGCCTGCAGTCCAGATCTTTCACCCATAGAAAACATTTGGCGCATCATAAAACGGAAGATACGACAAAAAAGACCTAAGACAGTTGAGCAACTAGAATCCTACATTAGACAAGAATGGGTTAACATTCCTCTCCCTAAACTTGAGCAACTTGTCTCCTCAGTCCCCAGACGTTTACAGACTGTTGTAAAGAGAAAAGGGGATGTCTCACAGTGGTAAACATGGCCTTGTCCCAACTTTTTTGAGATGTGTTGTTGTCATGAAATTTAAAATCACCTAATTTTTCTCTTTAAATGATACATTTTCTCAGTTTAAACATTTGATATGTCGTCTATGTTCTATTCTAAATAAAATATGGAATTTTGAAACTTCCACATCATTGCATTCCGTTTTTATTTACAATTTGTACTTTGTCCCAACTTTTTTGGAATCGGGGTTGTAGAAAGAGTTAAGGAAATCAAATTTCTTGGAACAACTACTGATGAAAAACTCAGCTGGAAATCACATATAAAAAACATACAATCCAAAGTATCAAGAAGTATTGCAATATTAAACAAAGTTAAAGAGTTTCTGGATCACAATTCACTTCGGATTCTTTACTGTTCCCTGGTTTCACCTTATTTAAGTTATTGTGCAGAGGTATGGGGCAATAATTACAAAAATACAATACATTCATTATTCATTCTCCAAAAAAGAGCAATAAGGATTATACACAAGGCTGGTTATCGGGATCGTACAAATACATTATTCTTACAGTCAGAAATACTGAAATTTGCAGATCTGGTGGACTATCAAACAGCACAAATCTTATTCGAAGCAAACAATAATCAACTACCACATAATATTCAAAAACTGTTCCCTGAAAGAGAAGGGAGTTATAATTTAAGGGGTTTATTTAAATAAAAAAATTATAGGGTGCGCACAACCAAGAAAAGTTTTTGTATTTCTGTTTGTTTGTGGGGTGAAGTGGTGGAACAGTTTAAATGAGGAGCTCAAGGGATGTCCAGACATGAAGCGGTTTAAAAAGATGTACAAAAATTTGATTTTCACAAGGTATAAGGATGAAGGGGATTAATCATAACTGGCTGTTTATTGTGTAAATTTTCTTTTTTTCTTTTGTGAGTCTTCATCTATTTGTTTTGTTTTTATTTTGTTCTCCATTGTGAGTGTGGTATTTTTAGTAAACTTATGTGTAGACATATGGATATACACATATAATTAATTAATTATATGATACAGTCATAGAGAACTGATATCTGAATAGTTGAAGTAATGAGTAATATACAGTGTATGTATATATGTGTGTGTATAAGGAAGCTCGATAAACAATTTATATTGACTAAAGTAGAGGGGTGGGATTAAATAAGTTTTTACTTCAGTCCACTTCTTTTCGGACATGTAAACTCAAAACTGCTTAGTGCGTCCTTGTTTGTATTTTTGTCTTGATTTTGATATATTATTATTACCTATATTATTTAAGGTTTATTTTCTAATTTAGTGGCTTTTTACGTGTTTTTATTGCAAATGCTGTTTTGTTTTTCTTGTTATCTGCTTATTTATTCATTGTTTGTTTACATGTTTGAAATAAACTATCATCATCACCTCCTTAGTGCAGCTTTTTGACACCAGTCTATCATTCCATTCTCCTTGATAGACTAGAAAATATTGGAGTTAAGTAAACGGCCCTCTTCAGGTCTTATTTAACTGATTGTTATCAGTTTGTTGATGCAAATGGTGAGTTCTATATGCATGCTAAAATAAAGTTTGGTGTTCCACAAGGTTCTGTCTTGGGCCCACTGCTTTTTTCTTTATATACTGTATGTTTCCTCTGGGTGATATTATTCATAAACATTGTATTAGTTTCCACTGTTATGCTGATGACACACAGTTGGATGTTTCTGCAAAACCAGATGAGAGACACCAGCTTAATAGAATTGAGGAATGTGTAAAAGACATTAGACACTGGATGCTTATTAACTTCCTTCTACGTAATCCTGACAAGACAGAAATACAACCCCAAATCAGAAAAAGTTGGAACGGTGTGGAAAATGCAAATAAAAAAATAATGCAATGATTTCAAAATTTCTATGACTTGTATTTCATTGCAGGCAGAATGAAACCAAGATATTTCATGTTTTGTTGGTCAACTTCATTTCATTTCTTCATATAGGGGAGAGCGGGGTAAGATGAGCCAGGGGGTAAGATGAGCCACCCCCTGTTTCTAAGAAACAGTAAACAATTGTGACCATGTGACCACATTCAAAGGGGGCCGGGACCATTTACTTACACTTGTGGAGAGGAGCACCACATGTCAAACTAGGTGAGGGACATATTTATAAAAATGTGTTTTTGTGCTTTCTAAGTCAATTCCATGTTTGTCCACAGTGAAGATGATTTAGAGAAGACAAAAGTAGAATAATATTTAGACACATTAGGGTTAAGTTAGTGGCTTTCTAAGCTATGATATGAATGCTAATAAAAATAATTTTGATTAGCCTAATCCCCTTTATTAGCATTTTTCTACAAAATGGTGGCCATGGGGTAAGATGAGCCATTAGATGTGGGGCAAGTTGAGCCACTGGCTCAACTTACCCCATTGGTGGCTGAGCTTACCCAATATGGATGACACTTAAGTTTTCACATTTACTGGTCATATATGACAACAACATATATATATATATATATATATATATATATATATATATATATATATATATATATATGACATCAGATGAGGAAGACCAGTTGTTAGATGTGGGGGATTATGTTGTGGCAAAATTCACGGGGAAGAAGAAAGTGCATTTCTTCATTGGCCAGATAATCAAATTGGATGTCTTCGAAATAGAGGCAAGATTTCTCAAAAGAAGCTGGTCATGCCATGGCTCTGCAAGAAAGCCAACCTTTGTCTTCAAAGAGAAAGATGAGGCTGTCCTGTCAAGACAGGATATTGTGAAAAAATTGCCCCGCCCCTTTACTGTTGGGGGGACAGCACGGAGGGAGAGGCAAATGGTGTTCCCTTGCCATTTGAACGCTTGGAACATTGAATAATGATGAAATGATTGAATGATTGATGGAATGATTGCTGCATGTTTTAGCAATGTTTTAACCTACTGAAAGAAATAAGATTCTTTTGGCACTGTTCTACTGTTTTAGTAATTTCTATAATATAGTATATCTCTCATTCCCTCTCTAACCATCCCTCTTTCTATCTATCTACGCATATCTCTCTCTCTCTATCCATCTATCTATCCCTCCCTATCTATCCCTCGTTCTATCACCTCTCTCTTCATCTCCCCTTCTCTATGCAACGGCCCTATCCCCCACTTGATTGACTTGACTTGATTCATTGATTGCATTTCTAATAATAAAAGTTGTTTACTTTGTTAACCTAACATGTTTTGTGTTGGCTCAATTTACCCCACACAGTGGCTCATCTTACCCCGTGCATGGGGTAAGTTGAGCCACTTGACATTTTTTTTTCAAGAGGTAATATCACTCTAACCATAAGAGCTTATCAATTATGTTTTGCTCAGATAGTAACAGTACACTTTGAAATTTGGTATGGTGTGTAGACTGGAAGCAAAAATGGCTTTAACATGTAGTTATGATGAAAAATGTAAAAAGTGGCTCATCTTACCCCACTCTCCCCTACTACTGCATCTCAAACAATTAGGAGGTCATGAAAAAGTTTTTATTTTTTTGTAATTTAATTCACAAAAGTAAGCTTTTCATATATTTTATATTCATTATACGTAAAGTGAAATATTTCAAGCTTTTTTGTGTTAATTTGATGATTATGGCTTGTAGCTTGTGAAAATCAGAAGTCCAGTATCTCAAATAATTATTAGAATATTTTTTAAGATCAATTTAAATAAGGATTTACAATACAGAAATGTCCAACTTCTGAAAAGTATGTTCATTTACACACTCAGTACTTGGTTGGGGCTCCTTTATCATGAATTACTGTATCAGTGCGGTGTGGCATGGAGGTGATCAGCCTGTGGCACTGCTGAGGTGTTATTGAAGCACAGGTTGTTTTGATTGTGGCCTTCAGCTCGTCTGTATTTTTGGGTCGGGTGTTTCTCATCTTCCTCTTGACAATACCCCATAGATTCTTTCTGGGGTTCAGGTCAGGTGAGTCGGCTGGCCAGTCAAGCACAGTAATATCAGCATCAGTAAACCATTTGGTAGTAGTTCTGGCACTGTGTGTAGGTGCCAAGTCCTGCTGGATAAAACACAGTGGACCAACACCAGCAGATCACATGGCACCCCAAATCATCACAGACTGTGGAAACTTCACACTGGACTTCAAACCCCTTGGACTCTGTGTCTCTCCCTCTTCCTCCAGACTCTGGGACCTTGATTTCCAAATGAAATGCAAAATTTACTTTCATCTGAAAAGAGGACTTTGGACCACTGAGCAACAGTTCAGTTCTTTCCTTTGCCCAGGTAAGACACTTCTGGCATTTTCTCTGGTTCAGGAGTGGCTTGATATTAGGAATGCGACAGTTGTAACCCCTTTCTTGAAGACGTCTGTGTGTGGTGGCTCTTGATGCACTGACACCAGCCTCAGTCCTCTCCTTGTGAAGCTCTCCCAAGTTCTTGAATCATCTTTTCTTGACGATCCCCTCCTAGAACTGCCACCTTATTGTGGTGGAGGGGTTTGTGTGCTTGAATGATCCTAGGAGCTATGTTGTCGGGGGCATTATGCCCCTGGTAGGGTTTCCCAAGGCAGACAGGTCCTAGGTGACAGGCCAGACCAAGAGCAGTTCACCAAAAACCCCCTATGGAGAAAAAATCCAGGACCGTGACGTCGCCTGGTAGGACGCAGCCGGGGCCCCACCCTGGAGCCAGGCCCGGGGTTGGGGCTCGTATGCGAGCGCTTGGTGGCCGGGCCTTTGCCCATGGGGCCCGGTCGGGCTCAGCCCCAAGAGGTGATGTGGGCCCGACCTCCTGTGGGTTCACCACCCACAGAGGTAGCAGTAGGGGTTTGGTGCAATGTGGATTGGGTGGCAGTCGAAGGCAGGGGCCTCGACGACCTGATCCCCGGACACAGCGGCTGGCTGTTGGGACATGAAATGTCACTTCGCTGGGGGGGAAGGAGCCTGAGCTTGTGCGGGAGGTTGAGAGGTACCGGCTAGAGATAGTCGGGCTCACCTCCACGCATAGCTTGGGCTCTGGAACCCAGCTCCTCGAGAGGGGCTGGACTTTCCACTTCTCTGGAGTCGCCCGTGGTGAGCGGCGGCGGGCTGGTGTGGGCTTGCTTATAGCTCCCCAGCTCAGCCGCCATGTGTTGGAGTTTACCCCAGTGAACGAGAGGGTCGCCTCTCTGCGCCTTCGGATTGGGGAGAGGGCTCTTGCTGTTGTTTGTGCCTACGGGCCAAATAGCAGTATAGAGTATCCGGCCTTCTTGGAGTCCCTGGGAGAGGTACTGAGGGGTGCTCAGACTGGGGACTCCATTGTGCTACTGGGGGACTTCAATGCTCACGTGGGCGACGACAGTGTCACCTGGAGGGGCGTGGTTGGGAGGAACGGCCTCCCCGATCTGAACCCGAGTGGTGTTTTGTTATTGGACTTCTGTGCTAGTCACGGTTTGTCCATAACGAACACCATGTTCGAGCATAGGGGTGTCCATAAGTGCACGTGGCACCAGGACACCTTAGGTCGGAGGTCGATGATCGACTTTGTAGTCGTTTCATCTGATCTCCGGCCCTATGTCTTGGACACTCGGGTGAAGAGAGGGGCTGAGCTGTCAACTGATCACCACCTGGTGGTGAGTTGGATCCGCTGGCGGAGGAGGAAGTTGGACAGACCTGGCAGGCCTAAACGTATGGTGAAGGTCTGCTGGGAACGTCTGGCCGAGCACTCTGTTGGGGAGGTCTTTAACTCCCACCTCCGGGAGAGCTTTTCCCAGCTTCCGAGGGAGGCGGGGGACATTGAGTCTGAGTGGACCATGTTCTCTACCTCCATTGTGGACGCAGCTGTTCGGAGCTGTGGCCGCAAGGTCTCCGGTGCCTGTCGTGGCGGCAATCCCCGAACCCGGTGGTGGACACCGGAAGTAAGGGATGCCGTCAAGCTGAAGAAGGAGTCCTATCGGGCCATGTTGACCTCCGGGACTCCTGAGGCAGCCGATGGGTATCGGCAGGCCAGGCGTGCTGCAGATCGGGCAGTTGCGGAGGCAAAAACTCGGAACTGGGAGGAGTTCGGGGAGGCCATGGAGAAGGACTATCGGTCGGCCTCGAAGAAATTCTGGCAAACCGTCCGGCGCCTCAGGAGGGGGAAGCAGTACTCTGCCAACACTGTTTACAGTGCGGGTGGGGAGCTGTTGACCTCGACTGGGGACATTGTCGGGCGATGGAAGGAATACTTTGAGGATCTCCTCAATCCCACCGTCATGTCTTCCACTGAGGAGACTGAGGCTGATGACTCAGAGGTGGACTCGTCCATTATCCAAGCCGAAGTCACTGAGGTGGTTTGCAAGCTCCTCGGTGGCAAGGCACAGGGGGTGGATGAGATCCGCCCTGAGTATCTCAAGTCTCTGGATGTTGTGGGGCTGTCTTGGTTGACACGCCTCTGCAACATCGCGTGGCGGTCGGGGACAGTGCCTCTGGAGTGGCAGACTGGGGTGGTGGTCCCTCTTTTTAAGAAAGGGGACCGGAGAGTGTGCTCCAATTATAGGGGAATCACACTTCTCAGCCTCCCAGGGAAAGTTTACTCCAGGGTACTGGAGAGGAGAATTCGACCAATAGTCGAACCTCGGATCCAGGAGGAACAATGCGGTTTTCGTCCTGGTCGCGGAACACTGGACCAGCTCTATACCCTTCATAGGGTGCTCGAGGGTTCATGGGAGTTTGCCCAACCAGTCCACATGTGCTTTGTGGATCTGGAGAAGGCATTCGACCGTGTCCCCCGTGGTATTCTGTGGGGGGTGCTTCGGGAGTATGGGGTTCGGGGCTCTTTGCTAAGGGCTGTCCGGTCCCTGTACGAATGGAGCAGGAGTCTGGTTCGCATTGCCGGCAGTAAGTCAGACCTGTTCCCAGTGCATGTTGGACTCCGGCAGGGCTGCCCTTTGTCACCGGTTCTGTTCATAATTTTTATGGACAGAATTTCTAGGCGCAGCCAGGGGCCGGAAGGAATCCTGTTTGGGAACCACAGGATTTCATCTCTGCTTTTTGTGGATGATGTTGTCCTGTTGGCTTCTTCAAACCAGGACCTTCAGCATGCACTGGGGCGGTTTGCAGTCGAGTGTGAAGCGGCTGGGATGAGAATCAGCACCTCCAAGTCCGAGGCCATGGTTCTCGACCGGAAAAGGGTGGCTTGCCCTCTCCAGGTTGGTGGAGAAGTCCTGCCTCAAGTGGAGGAGTTTAAGTATCTCGGGATCTTGTTCACGAGTGAGGGAAGGATGGAGCGTGAGATCGACAGGCGGATCGGTGCAGCCTCCGCAGTGATGCGGTCGCTTTACCGGTCCGTCGTGGTGAAGAAGGAGCTGAGCCAAAAGGCGAAGCTCTCAATTTACCGGTCGATCTACGTTCCGACTCTCACCTATGGTCATGAGCTTTGGGTAATGACAGAAAGAACAAGATCGTGGATACAAGCAGCTGAAATGAGTTTCCTTCGCAGGGTGGCTGGGCACTCCCTTAGAGATAGGGTGAGAAGCACAGTCACTCGGGAGGAGCTCGGAGTAGAGCCGCTGCTCCTCCACATCGAGAGGAACCAGCTGAGGTGGCTCGGGCATCTTTTTCGGATGCCTCCTGGACGCCTCCCTGGGGAGGTGTTCCAGGCATGTCCCCCCGGGAGGAGGCCCCGGGGAAGACCCAGGACACGCTGGAGGGACTATGTCTCTCGGCTGGCCTGGGAACGCCTCGGTGTTCTTCCCGAGGAGCTGGCCGAGGTGTCTGGGGAAAGGGAAGTTTGGGCTTCCATGCTTAGACTGCTGCCTCCGCGACCCGGTCCCGGATAAGCGGAAGAAGACGAGACGAGACGAGACGATCTTTTCTTGACGATCCTCTCAAGGCTGCGCTCATCCCTGTTGCTTGTGCACCTTTTCCAGCCAGCCTTTTCAGCAATGACCTTCTGTGGCTTACTCTCCTTGCGGAGGGTGTCGATGGTCATCTTCTGGACAATGATCAAGTCAGCAGTCTTCCCTCTGACTGTGGTTGCATGTACTAAACTAAACCAAGAGAAACATGGTATTTATAATGTTTTATTCAAACTCAAAATTAAGTATTCTCATATTGAGATTTAAAAAGGGCGGCACGGTGGTGTAGTGGTTAGCGCTGTCGCCTCACAGCAAGAAGGTCCGGGTTCGAGCCCCGTGGCCGGCGAGGGCCTTTCTGTGTGGAGTTTGCATGTTCTCCCCGTGTCCGCGTGGGTTTCCTCCGGGTGCTCCGGTTTCCCCCACAGTCCAAAGACATGCAGGTTATCCTGCATGTAGAACAGGATAAAGTGGCTACAGATAATGAGATGAGATGAAATGCTTGAAATATTTTCGTTTACATGTAATGAATCTAAAATATATAAAATTTCCACTTTCTTAAATAACTGATGGAAAATATTAAACTTTTTCACGATATTCTAATTGATTGAGATGCAGTAGTACATCTATTCCTGTGTTTCAGGCCTGCAATACATTCCAAAAAAAAGTTGGGGTGAGGTAATTTAGAGCTAGTAATGAGGTAAAACAATTAAATAACGATGTGATGGGAAACAGGTGATGTCAAAAGGTGACTATAATCATGATTTGGTACAAAATCAGTACCCAGGAAAGGCCTAGTCTTTGAAGAGTAAAGATGGGCCAAGAATCTCCAGTTTGTCAACAAATGCATGAGAAAATTATTGAAATGTTTAAAAACAATGTTCCTCAAAGAAAGATAGGAAGGGATTTGGATATTTCACCCTCTACAGTGCAGAATATCATTAAACGATTCAAGGAATCTGGAGAAATTTCGATGCATAAAGGGCTCAAGCCGAATCTGAACCCCCGTGATCTCCGATCCCTCTGACTACACTGTATCAAGAACTGTCATTCATTTATTACTGATAAAACCACATGGGATTACTTTAGTAAACCTTTGTCAAGCTCTACAGTACGGAGTTACATCCACAAACACCACTTAAAACTTTACTGTGCAAAAAGGAAGCCTTATGTAAACTGTGTCTGGAAGCGCCGTCGACTTCGCTGGGCTCAGAGGCATCTGGGATGGACCATAAGACAATGCAAACATGTACTGTGGTTAGACGAATCAGTATTCCAGGTCTTTTTTGTAAGAAATGGACGCTGTATGCTCCGGACCAAAGAGGAAAAGGACCATCCAGACTGTTACCAGGAACAAGTCTAAAAGCCAGGGTGTGTCATGGTATGGGGTTGTGTCAGTGCCCTTGGTGTGCTGGAGCATTAATGCAGAAAAGTACACTGAGATGTTGGAGCAACATATGCTGTCTTCAAGACAACATCTTTTCCAGGCTATCTGCTGGTACCCCATATAGTGAAGGCTACATCAGAGGCAGAGCCTTTTCTTACAAAGCCTCACAGTTATAGAACAGCCTTCCAAGTAGTATTCGGGACTCAGACATAGTCTCGGTGTTTAAGTCTCGGCTGAAAACATATCTGTTTAGTCAAGCCTTTTGTGAACAGTTTTTATTAGGTAAAGGAGTAGATCTGGTGGGTCCTCAGGCTTAAAGTGTTTTGGCCCCACCTGTCCAGCTTCCAAGCCGGACACTTAACTAAGACTGTACGTCTTTCCATCAGTGAGGCACTTCATGCAGCACATGTTGCCTCCTTCTTGGATCTTTCTGCTGCATTTGACACTGTTGATCACACCATCCCCCTGTCATCCTTATCAGCTCAAGGGATCTGTGGGACAGCCCTACACTGGTTCAAGTCCTACCTCTTTGGTTGCTCCTTCCAGGTTACCTAGTCTGGTACTGTATCAGCACTTACCCACTTCTCTTCTCCCTCTACACCCAGTCTCTTGGCCCAATTATCTCTACTCACGGTCTATCCTACCACTACGATGCTGACGACACCCAACTGTTTCTCTCTTTTTCTCCTTCTGACACAGATCTCCACTCGCACCTCTGCTTACCTGTGTGACATCCAGAGTTGGATGGACAACCATCACCTGAGGCTCAACCCAGGCAAGACAGAAGTAATCTACATTCCTGCTCCATCCTCTCCAATCCTGGACATTGTCATCTCCCTTGGGGACATCTCTAGGTCACCTTCACCCAGTGTGAAGAACCTAGGGGTCGTGTTCAACGACAAACTCTCCTCCTCAGCGAACATCACTGCAGTGACCTGGATGTGTAGATTCCTCCTCTACAACATCCGAAGCATCTGCCCTTTTCTTACCACCTACTCTACTCAGCTCCTGGTCCAAGCGCTGATCCTCTCCCACCTGGACTACTGCAACTCTCTCTTGCTGGCCCTCCAGCTTCTGCCATCAGACCCCAACAGCTCATCCAGAACACTGCAGCTCGCCTGGTCTACAACCTTCCTCGTTCTCCCATTTCACCCCTCTGCTTGCTGACCTGCACTGGCTACCTATTGCAGCTCGCATCAAACTTAAGACATTGGTGCTAGCTTACCAGGCTCTCAAGGGGTTAGGGCCAGCATACCTCCAGAGTCTGATTTGCCCCTACACACCAGCCAGATCCCTATGCTCTGCTGCTACTGGTTGCCTGGCCCCTCCTCCTCTCTGCTCCTGGCCAGCCCACTCAAGACTGCTGTCTATCCTGGTTTCCTGTTGGTGGAATGACCTTCCTTTTGAGGTCAGAGCTGCTGACTCCCTAACCACCTTCAAGTGCAGACTGAAGACCCACCTCTTCAGGCTGCACCTCTCCCCTTCTTCCCTGCCCACTGTGTAACTATGTTTCGGTTTTGACCAACCCAGGCTGTGTATGGTCTAGCCTGGGGTTAGCGGTTTTGAGTACTCTATTTATAGTTTGTATGGTTGGTTTGTTTCCTTGGCTGTTTGAGTGTTGGTATTTCAACAGCATATTTCACTAGGTATTGCTTGTCAACTTGTTCAGTTGGCACTTGAACTTTATTGTCTAGAAGTTCAGCACTTCGTGTACCTGACTTTTACACTCGTTGTATGTCACTCTGGATAACAGCGTCTGTTAAATGACATGTAATGTAATGGTAAACTGGGATGTATGGATGCTGTCTCCCCCACCCCACACACAGACACACACACATTCACTTGGGTTTGTTGATGGTGTAGTGGCTGCTGCTTTATGTCCCAGAGCTCCCTCATGACTGTGTTACCTTCTGGCTCTCCTTTTTAGTTATGCCGTCATAGTTAGTCTTGCCAGAGTCCCTGTTTGCACACATTGCAAAATGTACACTGTTCTTCACCATTACATGATGAGGAGCAAACTGAACAATCTGTATTTCTCTGTCCATCTGTTAAAACAGACTTCCTGTTAAACTATAATGAATTTCCTGGTTACACAGTTGTACTTTGTGTCTCTATAGGACACAGTTATAGAAATGAGTTATTTATAATCACGCTATTTGTTATCACCCAGATGAGGATGGGTTCCCTTTAGAGTCTGGTTCCTCTCGAGGTTTCTTCCTGAGGGAGTTTTTCCTCAACACCATCACCTCCGGCTTCATCATCAGGGATACATTTTGTAAAATGATATCTGTAAAATGTACATCTGGAATTTATATATTTCTGTTCAGATGATTTGTGATGATGTCTATTGTTAAAAGCCCTATAGAAATAAAATTGAATTGAATTGTGTGTGTGTGTGTGGGTGGGGTGGGGGGTTCAGCATGTTTCAGCCAGAGTGACACACTAACTGTAAGGAGACACTCGTGTGTGACAGCAGGTACTTATGTTCTTGTGCATGTCGGAAACATGACACACAGCAGAAGTGTGCGTGTGTGTCAGTCCTGTCAATATGTGTGTGTGCGCGCGCGCACGCAGGAAATAAAAGTGACAGAGCGATGAAAGTGTCATATTGCCGTTGGAGATCTTGCACTCATGCCTAACAATACCCCCCCCACTTGGTCACTATCCAATCCGATGACAGAAAATTCAGCCAATTAGAAGAGGAGCGGTGTGTGTCGGGGCAGTGGGGCACGACACCTACTGCCCTCATATGCCCATATTAATACTCCAACACACACACATTCCCAAAGCAACAGTCATCAGTAGTAATGGCAGAGATACTTGTGTGTGTGTGTGTGTGGGGTTGACCTCTTGTATGAGGGAGTTTCTTAATCAGGTCCCAGTTGAGCAGCTTCTGCCCTGTCTACGCCATCCAAACACACCACACACACCACAGTGAGTGTTTACGCTGTCTCTGTGTAAACATGTCCACAGTCAACACACACACTTGGAGAGGCGCTGGAAGCCTGACCTCTGCACACGCGCGCACACAAAATAAACATAATATACTGACAGTTGTACTGCATAAAGTATTGGCGCCCCGTAATCTTGTGGTGGTTTAGTCTCAGTACACCGTGTGTGTGTGTGTATATATGTGTGTGTGCGTGCGCGTACGGACCTGCAGTGTGTGTGTCAGTGTCTGCAGTTCAGTGTGCGCGCGCTGGTATTTGAGTTGCTCGTCGTGCGCTGCCCTGCTGGCCGCCTGCAGAACTGCAACCTGCTGCTGGAGACAGGCGAGCCTCTGAGTGAACACAGCACACCCAAGTCTCCTCTTCATCACCCTCCTCCTCCTCCTCAGCACTGCATTCTCACACACTCCTGAAGGGGAAACACACACAATCAGGAGTGTAAAACCTCAGCATGAGTGTGTGTTAGCGGAGTGGCATGGTGTTTACCTGCTCCCTTCATCACCACACACCTCCTGCTCTTCATCATCACCCTCCTCTTCCTCATTTCAGTGTCCTGCTGCAACACTGACACAAAACATCAACACACGTGTAAAGTTGCGCGCACACACACACACACACACACACACACACACACACACACAGGTTTAATCATCAGTTCCAGAATATTCCACACACACTATCCGTACTGTCCCAATTACAATAAGCCACCTACGTATGTAGCATAAAACAGCTCTTAAAACAGTACATTATTATGTCATCTAAGGATATGATGACATCATCAAAAAGCACCACACTGCCATGGAGAGACGAGAACACACACTTATGATGCCATTTAACTTACGACACTAAACAGTGTGTCAGAACAGGACACCATGATAGGTTAACTGTAACCATTTCAATACACTACTCAGTTCCCTACATGCACTCTGGGACACGCCCAATCTCACTCTTGAGGTACACTTGACTTCAGAGGGAGTGCATTAGATTGTGAGGTAGCTGCGGACAGATCGGAGTCACACAAGCTAACAGAGTATCAGAAAAATACAGCAGCTAAACTGTAGTAAGTGACAGAGGCATCCTATTCCGATACACTCTGTAGTGTGGGAATGTGTGGATTGGGACGGAGCCAATGAGAGTGAGAGACAATTAAAGCAGTAAATTATTCAAAAAATTATTAAATTATTTGAGAGTTTATTTTTGTGCAGCAGTAGAGGTATGTATGTGTGTGTGCTCGCACGTGTGTGTAATGGCTGTGTGTGGTGCTGTGTGATGTCATGATAAGACAGATTTTGCAGTTTTCTCCCTCACCTTGGACAAGAAGTGATGCACTGTTTACAGGAGGTGATCTTGAGTGCACAGGAGGTGATGTGGCATGTAGAGGAAGTGTTGTTGAGTGCACAGGAGGTGATGTGGCGTGTACAGGAGGTGTTGTTGAGTGTACAGGAGGTGATGTTGCGTGTACAGGAGGTGATGTTGAGTGTAGAGGAGGTGATGTTGAGTGCACAGGAGGTGATGTTGAGTGCACAGGAGGTGATGTTGAGTGCACAGGAGGTGATGTTGAGTGCACAGGAGGTGATGTGGCGTGCACAGGAGGTGATGTGGCGTGAACAGGAGGTGTTGTTGAGTGCACAGGAGGTGATGTTGAGTGCACAGGAGGTGATGTGGCGTGCACAGGAGGTGATGTGGCGTGCACAGGAGGTGATGTTGCGTGAACAGGAGGTGATGTTGAGTGCACAGGAGGTGATGTTGAGTGCACAGGAGGTGATGTTGAGTGCACAGGAGGTGATGTTGAGTGCACAGGAGGTGATGTGGCGTGCACAGGAGGTGATGTGGCGTGCACAGGAGGTGATGTGGCGTGCACAGGAGGTGATGTTGAGTGTACAGGAGGTGATGTTGAGTGCACAGGAGGTGATGTTGAGTGCACAGGAGGTGATGTTGAGTGCACAGGAGGTGATGTTGCGTGCACAGGTGGTGATGTTGCGTGCACAGGTGGTGATGTTGCGTGCACAGGAGGTGATGTTGCGTGCACAGGAGGTGATGTTGAGTGCACAGGAGGTGATGTTGAGTGCACAGGAGGTGTTGTTGAGTGCACAGGAGGTGATGTGGCGTGCACAGGAGGTGATGTGGCGTGAACAGGAGGTGATGTTGCGTGAACAGGAGGTGTTGTTGAGTGTACAGGAGGGGGTGATGTTGCGTGTACAGGAGGGGGTGATGTTGCGTGTACAGGAGGGGGTGGTGTTGCGTGTACAGGAGGGGGTGGTGTTGCGTGTACAGGAGGGGGTGGTGTTGCGTGTACAGGAGGGGGTGGTGTTGCGTGTACAGGAGGAGGTGGTGTTGCGTGTACAGGAGGGGGTGATGTTGCGTGTACAGGAGGGGGTGGTGTTGCGTGTACAGGAGGGGGTGGTGTTGCGTGTACAGGGGGGTGGTGTTGCGTGTACAGGAGGGGGTGATGTTGCGTGTACAGGAGGAGGTGATGTTGCGTGTACAGGAGGGGGTGGTGTTGCGTGTACAGGAGGGGGTGGTGTTGCGTGTACAGGAGGGGGTGGTGTTGCGTGTACAGGAGGGGGTGGTGTTGCGTGTACAGGAGGGGGTGGTGTTGCGTGTACAGGAGGGGGTGGTGTTGCGTGTACAGGAGGAGGTGATGTTGCGTGTACAGGAGGGGGTGATGTTGCGTGTACAGGAGGGGGTGGTGTTGCGTGTACAGGAGGGGGTGGTGTTGCGTGTACAGGGGGGTGGTGTTGCGTGTACAGGAGGGGGTGATGTTGCGTGTACAGGAGGAGGTGATGTTGCGTGTACAGGAGGGGGTGGTGTTGCGTGTACAGGAGGGGGTGGTGTTGCGTGTACAGGAGGGGGTGGTGTTGCGTGTACAGGAGGGGGTGGTGTTGCGTGTACAGGAGGAGGTGGTGTTGCGTGTACAGGAGGGGGTGATGTTGCGTGTACAGGAGGGGGTGATGTTGCGTGTACAGGAGGGGGTGGTGTTGCGTGTACAGGAGGGGGTGGTGTTGCGTGTACAGGGGGGTGTGGTGTTGCGTGTACAGGAGGGGGTGGTGTTGCGTGTACAGGAGGGGGTGGTGTTGCGTGTACAGGAGGGGGTGGTGTTGCGTCTACAGGAGGGGGTGGTGTTGCGTGTACAGGATGGGGTGGTGTTGCGTGTACAGGAGGGGGTGATGTTGCATGTACAGGAGGGGGTGGTGTTGCGTGTACAGGAGGGGGTGGTGTTGCGTGTACAGGAGGGGGTGGTGTTGCGTGTACAGGAGGGGGTGGTGTTGCGTGTACAGGAGGGGGTGATGTTGCGTGTACAGGAGGGGGTGGTGTTGCGTGTACAGGAGGGGGTGGTGTTGCGTGTACAGGAGGGGGTGGTGTTGCGTGTACAGGAGGGGGTGGTGTTGCGTGTACAGGAGGGGGTGGTGTTGCGTGTACAGGAGGGGGTGGTGTTACGTGTACAGGAGGGGGTGATGTTGCGTGTACAGGAGGGGGTGATGTTGCGTGTACAGGAGGGGGTGATGTTGCGTGTACAGGAGGGGGTGATGTTGCGTGTACAGGAGGGGGTGGTGTTGCGTGTACAGGAGGGGGTGGTGTTGCGTGTACAGGAGGGGGTGATGTTGCGTGTACAGGAGGGGGTGGTGTTGCGTGTACAGGAGGGGGTGGTGTTGCGTGTACAGGAGGAGGTGATGTTGCGTGTACAGGAGGGGGTGGTGTTGCGTGTACAGGAGGGGGTGGTGTTGCGTGTACAGGAGGAGGTGATGTTGCGTGTACAGGAGGGGGTGATGTTGCGTGTACAGGAGGGGGTGGTGTTGCGTGTACAGGAGGGGGTGGTGTTGCGTGTACAGGAGGGGGTGATGTTGCGTGTACAGGAGGGGGTGGTGTTGCGTGTACAGGAGGGGGTGGTGTTGCGTGTACAGGAGGGGGTGGTGTTGCGTGTACAGGAGGGGGTGATGTTGCGTGTACAGGAGGGGGTGGTGTTGCGTGTACAGGAGGGGGTGGTGTTGCGTGTACAGGAGGGGGTGGTGTTGCGTGTACAGGAGGGGGTGGTGTTGCGTGTACAGGAGGGGGTGGTGTTGCGTGTACAGGAGGGGGTGGTGTTGCGTGTACAGGAGGGGGTGGTGTTGCGTGTACAGGAGGGGGTGGTGTTGCGTGTACAGGAGGGGGTGGTGTTGCGTGTACAGGAGGGGGTGATGTTGCGTGTACAGGAGGGGGTGATGTTGCGTGTACAGGAGGGGGTGGTGTTGCGTGTACAGGAGGGGGTGGTGTTGCGTGTACAGGAGGGGGTGATGTTGCGTGTACAGGAGGGGGTGGTGTTGCGTGTACAGGAGGGGGTGGTGTTGCGTGTACAGGAGGGGGTGGTGTTGCGTGTACAGGAGGGGGTGGTGTTGCGTGTACAGGAGGGGGTGGTGTTGCGTGTA
Organism: Neoarius graeffei; assembly: GCF_027579695.1. Lineage (NCBI taxonomy): Eukaryota > Metazoa > Chordata > Actinopteri > Siluriformes > Ariidae > Neoarius > Neoarius graeffei. The sequence goes on along the minus strand of NC_083575.1, from coordinate 97,736,758 downwards.
CAGGAGGGGGTGGTGTTGCGTGTACAGGAGGGGGTGGTGTTGCGTGTACAGGAGGGGGTGGTGTTGCGTGTACAGGAGGGGGTGGTGTTGCGTGTACAGGAGGGGGTGGTGTTGCGTGTACAGGAGGGGGTGGTGTTGCGTGTACAGGAGGGGGTGATGTTGCGTGTACAGGAGGGGGTGGTGTTGCGTGTACAGGAGGGGGTGGTGTTGCGTGTACAGGAGGGGGTGGTGTTGCGTGTACAGGAGGGGGTGGTGTTGCGTGTACAGGAGGGGGTGATGTTGCGTGTACAGGAGGGGGTGGTGTTGCGTGTACAGGAGGGGGTGATGTTGCGTGTACAGGAGGGGGTGGTGTTGCGTGTACAGGAGGGGGTGATGTTGCGTGTACAGGAGGGGGTGGTGTTGCGTGTACAGGAGGAGGTGATGTTGCGTGTACAGGAGGAGGTGATGTAGTGTGAGTGTTACCTGCATTGCGAGCCCTGGCTGCAGTGGAGGTGCCTCTGACTGTGTGTTGGTGAAGGAGTGCTGTGCAGGCCTGTGGGGGGCGGAACCAAAACACGACATGTTAATCTGGGGGAACAGTTTAACGTAACGCAGCGTGCCGTTTCCTGACAGTGTGACACGCTGAAGCGTTTGTAGTCACATCAAAGCGGAGGAGGATTCGCCCCTTGAGTGTGTAGCTCAGCTCTGACTAAAAGGGTTTGATCTCTCTCTCTCTGGTTTGATCACAGATTCATCTGGAAGCTCTTTAGTGTGACATGAGTAACTTGGAGCTCGGTTGTCACTGAGAGATCAGAGAGAGGACATGACAGCCCGAGAGAGAGAGAGAGAGAGAGAGAGAGAGAGAGAGAGAGAGAGAGAGAGAGAGAGACAGAGTCTTCAGGCTCCCTCTGAGGAGAGATGAGTTCGGCAGACACCTGGCAGGAATTCTTCTCCTCACTCAGTCTGATACCACAGTGTTACTGAGTTCTGGATTCTGATTGGTTAGAAGGTGTTGATTAATCATTCTAATACATTATTGTTTCCATTGTAACAGCTCATTTATAGGGGCGTGTCCAGCAGATGCTGCGCACAAAAGAGAGATATAGCAATAGTAATATTCAGTTGGTTAATCAGTGAGAATCATTGTTTCAGACTGTAATTTAGTTTCTGACCTTTGGCTGAGCAGCAGGGCGGAGAGGACGAGCAGCACGCCGACTCTCCAGACTGTCAGAGAAAACCTCACTGTCACTGCGGAAAAAACAAAAACACTATGTATAAAACATCATTAACACCAAACGAACATGTGTATTACTAGTTTCTCCACAGTGTGGGGACTCGACTCAGCGTGGGGACTCGATGCGGGGACAGTTACCCTTTCTCACCAACAGGGAACTGGTTCCTTTGTGCATTAGTTTGAAGAGGAAGCAAAGCACAGGAACGGTGAACGCAATGGAAAAGGATACATCTTCAGAAAAAATGGAATGAAAACAAATATCTGCAATAACAGAATAAAAGCTTGGCGGTAGTCAGTGCGCTCCACCATCCTGCTAATACTGTTCACTCCCACTGTTTAATCCCCCATGTTCATGACACATCCTTGCTTACAATGGTTCTGCTCAAAACTGGTGAAAACGTGGGCTGGTTTGCTAGCTGGCACCAGGTTCAGTGAATCCTGAATGGAATCGGTTCAAGAACCCGTTCCCTGTTGGTTGAAAAGGGTGTGGTGACGTGATATGGAGACACACCCTGTGAGAACATCATGTGTGGACACACTGTGTGGGATCAGGATTGGGGAGGGGCACTGTATGGGGACGTGGTGTGGAGATACACCCTGTCCCAACATCATGTGTGGGGACGTGATGGGGGGGACACTGTGCAGGGACATGCTGTGGTGACACTGTGTGGGGACGTGATGTGCGGACACTATGTGGGGATGTAATGAGGGGACACGCACTGAGAATGTGATGTGGGGACTGTGTGGGGACATGATCTGAGGACACACCCTGTGAGAATGTATGCAGAATCTGTGTGGTGATGGGATGAGGGGGACACACTGAGAATGTGAGGTAGGGACGTGATGCGGGGACACTGTGTGGGAATGTGATGCGGGGACACACCCTGTTAGGACGTGATGTGGGAACTCTGTGTGTGAAAGCTGTGTGTGAACATGATGCAGGGACGTGATTTGGGGACACTGTGTGGGGACAGTGCATGTGACTTGTTTTCACTTCCTGGCTCTGGCTCAAATCCTCTTAACCAGCAGTGAGCGAGATGTCCCACAATGCATCAGGAGGATCTGCTAGTTGCTGCTCTTACTGAATATCAACAAATTATCAATTACCATCACCCAATCACACGCCTCTGCATTCGTCTCGGATTCAGCACAGGAAAATAAGAAGAGAGGGAGACAGAGAGAAGGACAGAGAGACGAGAGAGAGAACATACCTGTCAGGATTCATGTCCTCCCACTCGTCCTTCGTTGGACTGCATGTCCTCAGCTGCACAGAGATGGCTTGTGTTGTGGTGTGTCTCCCACGTCCTCGCCGTGTCTTGTTCCTGTGGAAGTCTCTCTCAGCCCTCAGCACTCCCACTTCCTGCCTGATCTTCAGTAATGCTGTCCGAGCTGCTGTCTCTGTTCTGCGTGATTTCTCCAGCTGGGCCTGTAGAGCCTGGGCCTCGCCGAGCAGCCTGTCCCTCTCAGCGCTTGACCGAACCTGGGCCGCTTCCTCACGCACACGGGCCTGCTGCAGTGCCGCCTGGAACTCAGTTCGCTTGCTACGCAGGAGATCGTTAGCGTCCTGTAGGGCCTGCTTGTCCTCTCGCAGCTTCAATGTCTCTCTCTCCAGACACACCATCTTCCTTTCTAACACTTCAATCTACACACACACACACACACACACACACACACACACCGCATTACAGAAACCATTCTATTCTTTACGCGTGAGTCATTCAGGCTACAGTTTTGAATTCGGTTTCTTTGTCAGTTTACTGATTTTATTTTTGTCTAAAATTGTGCATAAAAAGATTGTGAGCACAACTTCAGCTTCAAGACGATCTTCTGACCTTCTGTGTCTCTTATTTTGACTTGTACGTTTCTCACTTCATCAGTAAAGCATCCTCAGGCGTACGACGCCCATCACATGAATAAACTGTATAATCATCACCACACCACAGTGAAGTGTACTCATGTCCAGGTAGTTCTACTGAACTCTGAGTCTCAGGAACGACGTCCATCATGTCAACACTGTGTCACCTTCAAGCGTAAAAACATACTGACATGTTTATTACCGAACGCGTCTTCCACTCTGTTGGCCATTAGAAGACTCAGCGATGAGGAAACGAGTGCATTTCATGTGGATGGCTGCGATTCAATCGCCTTGTCTCTATTCAAGTGTGTGGAAAAAATCGGAGACGTTGGTAATGACGGAGCTCTCCACTCGTCCTGCTGACGGAAATGGCTCACAGCAGGACAGGACACGGCACACGGACAGGGCTGCTGGGGGCGCTACAGGGTGAACAGGGTGTGTGGACTGGGGCGCGCCCACAGCGGACTGATGATGACATTAGTCCATGTGAATTCATATTACATGCTTGTGTCCAATCACACACGATCATGTAGTGTGTGTGTGTGGCTGCACTCACCCTTCATCCCCCTTACTGTTTTTTTTGTCGCCTTTTGAATAACCCATCGAGCAGCTTGTTAGTGTGTGTGAGAGTGTGAGAGAAAGAGAGAGTGTGTGTGTGTGTGTGAGAGAGAGAGAGAGAGAGAGAGAGAGAGAGATATACCCCCAGGCAAACTGCCTGCTTTTACTTTCCTCAAGCTGCAACACGCCACCTTTCAAACAGCATTAGGCACTTTCCGCCTGGCTGACAACGGGCTGGCAGTAATGTGGGTGACACGAGCGCACACACAAACTGGAGTGTGTTAGTGAGAGCGGACCACCCCCAGCAGGTTATTTGGTTGAACATGGTGCTTGTCATTCAGTAATAAAGGCGATGACAAGCTCCCATTACTGAGCCATATGGTGGAGCTGCACACGCCTCACTGCCATCATCTGCTCCCAATTACACACACACACACACTCTCTTATCTGTGTGTCTGTGTGTAAAGACCAGTTACTTACCGCATGCCTCTCATGTATACTCTAACATGTAAAAGTGTGTGTGTGTGTGTGTGTGTGTGTGTGTACACCTTTCTAACAGACTGTTGTAGTCTGTGTATAGGAGGTAGTGGGGTGCTGCTCACTCTGTCCACATCATCATCATCCAGCTGCAGCTCTGTGAGAGAGAAACACACACACACACACACACACACACACACACACACACACACACACACACACACTTCTGTCATTGTAGGGACTCTCACTGACATACATTCCCTACCCCTTAACCTTCACAACTAAATGTCTAACCCCACCCTAACCCCGCCCCAACCATAACCCCACCCCCAACCCTAAGCTTAAAACTGAGTCTTAACACACAAACAGCCCTTTGAAGAAGTGAGGACCAGACAAATACCCCTTTTCCACCAAATCAGTTCCAGGGCTGGTTCGGGGCTGGTGCTGGTTCACAACTCGTTCAACTCGCGAGCCAGCTGAGAACCAGTTTGCTTTTCCATAGCTCGCGGTGCTAAGAGAAGACACGTCATTACGTCACTGTATACGTCAGTTACGTCACTACGTTTGCATAAACCTTGGTGCGAATGTCAAAGCAAAAACAACACGGAAGCAGCAGCAACAACAACAATAATAATAATAATGGATGACTTCGTGTTTGTACAGCTGCTGCTTCTTGTCGCTTAAAAATGGCGATCTTTCGCGGTCTTATTGTTTTTAACAACTCCGCCCCCCCGCTGACGTAAGCGGTTCTTTCCTCTGGCCCAGCAGAGAGTTGGTGCTAGCCTGGAACCGGTTTTTCTGGCCCCAGAGCCAGTTCTTTGTCAGTGGAAACAGAAAACCCGGTTCCAAACTAAGCACTGGCCCCGAACCAGCCCTGGAACTGCTTTGGTGGAAAAGGGGCAAAAATGTCCTCAGTCTATTGGTAAAAAACATGCTCTGGTCCTCGATATGTAGCAAGTATAAGCACATTTGTGCGCGCGCACACACACACCATGATGATTAATCACACTCCTTTTCTGGTCCTTTTTCAGCAGCTGCTTTTGTTCTGATTTCTGAGCAAAGACACTAACGCACTCCTTACACGGTGACCTCTGACCCCGACCAATCATCACATTATCACTGAACAAAAGACTTTCTCCTCACGTCCTCACGATGTGACTCCAGAACGCTGGGAGAAGTCGGGAAGTTCAGATGGAAAAAAAAAAAGTTTTTTTCGGCTTTTGGTGTGCTGATAAAACTTCCACGCTGTCCGTGTTTGTGGAAACGTGGACGTGGTGAAATATTTACAAGTCGACCTCTATGATCCGGGTCAGCTGACCTCTCAGACGGTCCAAAGCATGCAGTCAGATGATGTTCTGTTTCTCTCACGCACGCTCGCGCGCACACTCGGAGTGAGTTTGTTAGTTTAAATTAGCCGTCTCTTTGGTCTCAGGAGGTTGTCAGGACTAATCAGGAGGTGAGCAGGGAGCGTGTGCTTCATCGTCCCACTCTTTTCTGGATGGCTGATAAACACGTGTCTGGATTAAAATCACTCCGAAGGTGACTTTCCGCTGCGTTGAGCTCGGCCTGGAGAGAACATTCCCGCTTAATGCCGGCCCGCTTCGTTTCCCTGAGCCTGCGCGCGGATTAACAGATTTGTAAGATGCGGCGTTTTCCGCTCGGCCCGTCAGACCCGACTCGGCTCGAGCTGCGCCTCTGATTAGGTCAGGAGGTTTAGACGTGGTTCAGTTTCATCTCCTGGATCAGACGGGTGACACACACACACACACACACTTCGTTAACCTCTTCACTCACCACCCTACAGCTGCAAACTGTGCCATATCTTAATCTCATAAAGACACACTGCAGTAAATCAGGGTTAAATCCATACTGACTCCAACACACATGCTAACACAAACGCTAGCGATGAAGGATTCCGCTAGCCACCAATCACATGTACGCAATACTAATTAGCTAAATGGCCAGACCAGTTAGGTTATTATGTGAGCAACGTGAGGCAAATTATCTTTTTCAGGACCTCTGGAACAGCAGTTAGAAGGCAATTTAAGTCCATTAGTGCAACAATAACTACGTCGACCTGAAAATCGCCCGCGGCTGCCATCTCTGAGAGCGTGGCCGTCACCCTGCACTCTCTCAGGGGGGAAAATAAAAAATAGTAGGATACTGGAGCTTTCACAAGGCCGGACTCGCTCTCTTTTCTCATGAACAGATTCCTCTATCAAGACTTTTTACGAGATTTTAAAATGTTTTAATTTTATATAGTTTCTCTCTGAACATTGACTTTAATTATTTTATTGAAGTCATTTGTAACTTTTTTAAAAACTAAACTGTATTTAAAAATTCATCACACTTTCTACACTTAAACAGTTTCTGATTTTCTTCGTACTAACGTGCTTGTGGCGTTAAACGCAAATCAGCTGTGAATTTACAGAGTGTGTAGAAATCACAGCAGGTTTACATTTAGCCACGCCCACAAAACACCATAAAAGGCAAAGCTGACAGACAGCTGAAATGGAGTAAGTGATGTGTGTGTGTGTCATTCATATTTCGCCTTTAGTGGTTTTGAAAGAAAACAACACATCGCGCCAGTTGCAAATAAAGGACATCAGAGCATCACTTCTACACCATAAACACACACACAGGGTGCACAGCGCTGGAAAAGCCTAAAACTACAAGGGAAACTAGCGCTCCGACAGTCTGCTGACAAATCCGTGTCCCATTCAATTTTCAAAAATCACTCCATTCCAGAAGAAACTATTGTCTTTGCCATTAAAGCACGACTGCAATGCCGTCCAACGAGATACAACTTGGCAATTTGGTATCCATGAAGGCACGACCCCTTCTGTATATCACACACAAACCATCAGGAAAACGAAACCGTGTCCCATACACTGAATGGATGCAGTTACTGTAAAGGACAGTATGTGGCCAGGCACGACCGTTTGGGCGATCTGGTTGCAAAGGACTTACAAAAAATAAACCAAGGACATGATTGCAAGTTTTTCTACATAGTGCTGTGAAAACAAACTGGTTTCAACATAACACATCTGATTTTGATTATTTTAAAGACAGACATTCCAAACACACGGGATATTGTAATTGTAAATTCATCTGTGAATTCTGTATGCATTATTGAGGTTGGGTGCTGTTCTGATTTGTATATAGACACTTGCTATTATTCCAAATTACTGAAATATCAGCCCTGATTAGAACGGATTCTGCAATTGGGATATGAATGCAGGCTTGTAGTCCTGGTTTTTGGAAGCGTAGGCCATGTACATAAGAACGCAGTCAGAGGGCTGCAGTTGGGGGGAGTGCAAAAAAGAGGAGCAAAAAATTTGGCAAAGTTCTGCTCTGTCTCCGCTGTTATTGGTCGTATGCACATATGGAGACGGAGATGTTTTGTTTATCCTTGAATGTTGAGTATTACATTAATAAGAGTGCTGGTATAAGTGTGTAGCCTTTAAGATCTGTCATTCTATCGAAGACCTTTTCCAGAATATTTGGATCTTGTACCCCTTGCTTGTTTCTTGGATCCAAATAAAAGTAATTAAATGTCCTCAGTGCGCTGTTGGAGATGTGAAGAGTTAAACACTTATTAAAAAAGAAGCTACACACATTAATTACACTGCATTGTGTATATTCTTGCATTTTTATTACGTTTTATACTTCTGTCATGGATGAGCGTGTGTGTGAGAGAGAGAGAGACACCTTGCTGTTCCTCATGCAGACGCAGACGTAGCTCCTGCGCTGTAGCTCGCTCCATGGCCACTCGAACACGAGCCACATCCAAATCCTCCTCCAGCTGAGCTCTACACACACGCATAGAGATCTCATCACACTGGATCTGAAATGTCACTGACTCGATACTAACTTCTTGTTTTTTATTATAACAATAATAATAATAACATTCTAAAGTGATCAAACACTCAAGTGCCCCAATCCCAGCCGTGCTGATATTCAGCACGACCTCGAGTGTGAGATCACTTAAACACAGGGTCACCTGTTAACAGATTACAATAAACTCAGAATAAGGTTATTACTGTCAACCTATTTCTACATTTCAAACCTGAAATCTTTTCAAAACACAAAAACCTAAAGATTAGCTGAATTATCTTACATTTATTTGTTAATAATAATAATTCCATAAAAAAATCTGATCAAACTGTACTCTGTATACACCCTCAATAGTGCACACACTGTAGTGAAACTGTGATTTGGGACGTGGCTGAGGATGCGATTACCTTTATATATCAATCACTCTTCAGGTACATCATTCATTTATCTGTGTGTGTGTGTGTGTGTGTGTGTGTGGTAGAGACTTTGAGAAGTGAAACTAAGCCCAATTATCTCCCAGCAATTAGCTTTATTCACACTAAAGGCTAATTAAAAAGAAAAGAGGCGCCGTGAACGAGACCACACTTTCAAGTTATTATTAGGAGCTGAAAAGACGTCTGTGGAGGATCGAGCTCGGCTCCCGAGAGACACCCGCACCTGAAACACACACCTCCTTCCCCTCCCTTCAGCGCAGGAGCTGAATCATTACACACTCCTCAGCGGGTTGGAGACCTCAAAGAGTTCTCAAAGAGCTGCAGGTAAAACTTTCACACTCCTGAAGAGTCAAACGTGTGCACACACACACACACACACACACACACACACCGAAAACCAACGTCCACTCGCGTGCCTACTGAGGACAGGAAGCTCCACTGAGTATAAATGAGAGCATCAGATACAGTTTGGGACGAAATCACAAAGCATCTGATTTATTAATACATAATTATTAGGTATTATTATTTTGAAATGTGCCCAATAATTTTATACTCAGACTGGTTCCTCATCTCTAAACTGTTTCTCATGCGCTTGCTCATCATGTCTGCTCTCACCAAATCTCACACAGGTTGAAGGCGTGGCTTAACGGGATCTCAAAACATCTGAGAGCAGCTATAAAAGAGCTGTTTTTATTTTTTATTGTTCGTATACGAACAGCACCATTGCTTTGTGCTCACTCCTGAGTGAGATACCTGCTGAAGGCCTAAAGGAGGCGTGTGACGATAAATCATGCAATGATAAATCACGATACAAATTTATCATTCAAATCAATGAAATAAAAAATGAATGGTGATTATTATCAGGCTGTGTAATCTCTTCGTGTTTCCTCACTGTAATTGTGTTGTTTAGACAGCAGGGGGCGTAATAATGTACAATAGCAGGAACACACGTGACTTCACTGCTGTGTGATTCTGTACAAATAGATTTAACAGAAATCGTCGCTCTCTGTTTTTACAGGCTGCTGAAAGATAAAGAAAGGAGAAGCAAATGGAGGCAAAACAAATGTTCATAAAGGTTTATTAAGAAAATGAATATATTATTACCGGTTTCATTTTTAATAAAAGGAATAATTTAGTTAATAGTCTATTATATTTTATTCCAACCTTTACAAATGTTGGTAAATTATTATTGTTGGTTATTTCAGAAAATGAAACTAATTTTTTTTTTATTTATAAACAATAGGAAAATAAGTGTTACTTTTTTTGGTAAAATTTTCTTCATTTATTATTTAAAATTAAAAAATATAATGGGAAAACTGAATAGTGAACCCGATATTGTGAATGTAATCGAATCCTGAACTGGGCGATTCGTCACATGCTGAACAATTACATCTGTGAGAACTTCTCGCAGTGTATTACTTTAATCTCTTGTTCAGATTTAACATTTTATTTTCCAAAGTTAATAATTATCGTTAATTATTAAGAAAATGAAACAAAAGTTTGTTTTTAATTTAACAAAAGGAATATTTAAGGTGATAACCAGTAAGAAAAAAAAATGTTGCTTTTTTTTGCTAATGAAATTTTCTTCATGTAATTTTTTCCCCCCAAAGATATCATAGGAAAATGAGAAAATGGGTGAATCGGTACACACATGGTGTAAAACAGCTCCATCTGCTGGTGGGAGGGACAGCACACCGCACTCCACTCCACTCTTAATCCTCACAGTGTTTAACAGTTAAGTACTAAAGGAGACAGCTCACCCTTCCCAGAATCCTCTGTAGTAGCAAGTTGCCATTTTCAATATCAAAACAATCCGCAACATTGCGGTGAGATCCTACACCACAGAGCTGAACCGGTCATGTGAAACTGAACATATTTTGTGAAAGTATCTCCAATTTAAATTCTTTTGACCGATCCATTTTGTTTCCATTTGGTTATTCCATCGTAATGGCAGGTCTCAACATTAATGTTAGTCCGACTGTCCGGGACAGCCAAATGTTTGGAGCTGAATATTTGTAGAAATTCACCATTTCTATAGTAATTATTCCAGAGTTACATCAATAAATTTCCAACAAAACCAGTTCAATCCCCTCAGTGACCTGGCCATGTTACTGTTTATGAAATTCCAGGGAAGCCGAATGCAGCAGGCGTGTATGTAAAAATAACCACGATGTAATCTCTAATTATAGATTGTGATCAAATACCTCAATAAATATCTGTGGTGACTCTTCATTTCATTGTATTGTTCTTTTGTCTGGTTCACATTAACCATCACAAATGTGGTAAAATATTTTGTGGGAATTGTACGACAGTAAACGCCAAACTCACTTACAGTTTGTTTTCATTCACAGAGTGATTCTGTCACCTTTATCATGTCCAACTCGTTTACTTTAAATTAATTTATACTTCAGGTTTTATTGGATTAATCAGGATTTAGCTTTATTTCCTCCAGAAGTTTTGAATTTGGGCAAGTCTAACTCTTAAAACTGCAGATCAGGTAACGGGTTAGAACACGAACGAACGCACACACACACCATAATGGGGTATTGGATAGTTTGTTTATTGTTACAGTTAAAGTTTGAGTTTTATTGAGAAATTATAAATCATTAAAGCATAATGATCATAACTATACCTGCTTTTAGATAAACTTTGTTAATCACTTTCCTTTCACTGAAAGAGTAAATACACAGGAATAAAAAGGTTCTGGTCAGGACGAGTGAAAAATCTCTCTGCTGCTCTGACTGGACGAGTGGATTAAAGAGTTCGTGTCAAACTCTGAAAGGTCTCGCCGGCGGCCACGAAGGAAAGATGACCATACTTCGTTCAAAACTCCCAAGTATGAGACACAGATGATGAAAACATTGGAGATGGATTTCGAGGGGATCATTAACGGTGAATGCGAGGAGGTTTTGCTGCACAGAGAGCGAACAGGTAGCGGTCACATGGTTTCAAAACAAAAACAGTGAATTGGATTCTGGGAAGAGTGAGCCGGCCCCTTTCAGAAGAGCCAAAGAATTAAAACCAAACTCTCTGAACCATATCGAATCGCACAGCTTTGTATTCTTTTGTATCGCATCATATGTTTAATAAAATCGTATCGTATTAGTAGCTGTTTCATAGGAATCTTGAATATATCGGGTCACTGGTAATGTATTGAGATGCACATCTCTAGTGTTTACAGTTTAAAGTTTATTTTATTTTTAAAAGGGACAGTGTACAAATTAAACATTATCCTTGTGGTACGGACAGATGTCTGTACCAGGTTATAGCAGTACATGCTAGTTTCCGCCTGTCGTCCCTTGGCAGGTGGATGTAATAAAAAAGATAAATAAAATGTACAGGAAATGTCACCAAATCTGTCATTAGAGCAATTTGTAGTGATTTAGACCAGTAGAATAGAAGTGGATAGCCTCATAAAGCATACATAGCAGCGTCATTTTTCACAATCACACGCGCACACACATACACCATAAGTTAAACGAAATGTGCAAAGGAATGTGCAAGCCAGTGCAAATATGCATTATCCCATCCCACTACCCCTCTTTACATAGAGTATAAGTTTTAACACTCCAACCTCGAGAGAGAGAGAGAGAGAGAGAGAGCGTGAGACATGCTCTCCAAACCACCAAAACTTCACATTTCAGTAGGTTATACCCTCCCACACCTAATGGTCATACACAAGCATAATAAGATCAAATAAGAATAAGAAAATCCCCCCCACACACACACAGGACTCTCCCATCCCTCACAATAGACGTCTGCGCGGGTCGGATTTTTCAGTCCCACTCCCGCCCGCAAAGAATTATGATTTTCAGTCCCGCTCCCGCCCGCGCCTGCCATATTTTGTCCCGCTCCCACCCGCAAATCCCGCATGATGCAGACGTTCGCGTTATTTCTCAGTAAAGTTCTTGTCTTGACACAGCGTGATGGTGCCCCGCCCCCTACTTTGAGTGGATTTAAGCATAAATATCTACAGCTCACGTTTGTTATTGTTTACCTTGTTTCTGAATTCAGCATGTAGTATCTCTAATAATAATAATTAGTGCTGTCAAACGATTAAAATATTTAATCGCAAATCACACATTTTTATCACATGAGAAACCATTGTAATTCTCTGATCAGCATAAAAAAGTGAATGGGCTTGCTTTGTACCAATGGTTTTTTTTTTTATTGCAAAGCAGAGCTAGTAAACGAAATGAATTGATTTACTGCTTGCGTTAGTCTACAACTTTAATCAGAGAGACAGGTTACACAGTGACGGTAGGCTTGACTCAATGCTATCCCAGAAATCCTTCCTGTAATATGCAAATCTGGCCGCCTCTGATTGGACAGCCAAATTTGCATATTACAGGAAGGATTTCTGGGATAGCATTGAGTCAAGCCTACCGTCACTGTGTAACCTGTCTCTCTGATTAAAGTTGTAGACTAACGCAACAAGTAAATCAATTCACTCATGATTCTCTTGCTAGCTGGGTGTGAACTGCGAGTCATTAGAGTGATCAAAGAATTTCCCCTTAGAGTGATCAATGGCAAGTTTAAGATGCTGTTTCTCACTCAATCTGGCAATCTGACTTTCTCTGCAAATTTAGGCATCTTAAAATGTTTTTATTAATGCCAAATAAAATATCCAGCACAAATTATATATGATAGACATAAATTAATAATTTATAAATTTTATTTCAAGCACGTTTTTAGTTAGCGGGACTGCAGCTTATCACCACACCCACCCGCGCCGCATATGTGCACTCCCGCTCCCGCGCGCATATGTGCACTTCCGGTCCCACCCGTGCCCGCAATGAGCTTTCAAAATTTGTCCCGCGCCGCACTGCTTTGCGGCGGGTCGCGGGACTCCCGCGGGAGTGCAGGACTCTACCTCACAATCCCCACACACCCACAAACACACTAAAAAGTGCAAGATCTTCATACCCCCCCCCACACACATGCCCCCCCAATACCCCCACCACACACACACATACCCCCCCACACACATACCCCCCCAGTACCCCCACCACACACACATACCCCCACACACACATACCCCCCAATACCCCCACCACACACACATACCCCCACACACACATACCCCCCCAATACCCCCACCACACACACATACCCCCCCAATACCCCCACCACACACACATACCCCCCCAATACCCCCACCACACACACACATGCCCCCCCACACACATACCCCCCCAGTACCCCCACCACACACACATACCCCCACACACACCCCCCCAATACCCCCACCACACACACACATGCCCCCCCACACACATACCCCCCCAATACCCCCACCACACACACATACCCCCCCAATACCCCCACCACACACACACATACCCCCCCACACACACATACCCCCCCAATACCCCCACCCCATACACACATACCCCCCAATACCCCCACCCCCCACACATACCCCCACACACACATACCCCCCCAATACCCCCACCACACACACACATACCCCCCCAATACCCCCACCACACACACACATACCCCCACCCCCACCACACACACACATACTCAACAAAATGCCCTAACAATCTTTTTCTATCCATGTTTATGAGGTTAATATGTATAGCTAATGTGTGTGTGTGTGTGTGTGTGTGTGTGTGTGAGTGAGAGAGAGAGACACAAAGCTTGAACAACAAAGTTTAAATTGAGATTTTTTTAACCTCTATAAAAATGACACACAAAGCTGTGAAGTGACGAATCCAACCGAGATCGTCCTGAACGATCCCTCAGAGCAACAAAATGACAAGAAAACCCCTCAATATTTAACACAACTTATAATCCAAAATTAAATTCCAGACTTTAAAGCTGTCATTAAATCACTTCTGTAAAGGTCGAAAGGTGTATTTTACCCTCAGATGTTGAATGAGACTCTAGAAAAGGGTTTTCATTCATCCAAACCACACTGAGAACATTCAGCTGATCAGCTTTAACCACGGTCCAGGATCCTCGTGAAGGTGTTTCTGTCGCTGTGCTGATGAGGACACACACCCTAACCCCCGAGCACACACCGTCACTTCATTCAACACACGCTGCTTCACGTAAATCTGACGCTTCTCTCGAGTAAACTGAGACACTTTCATCAGTCCAAGTGTCAAACACACTCATGTTGAAAACATTCAACTGGAAATGGAACGATGTTTACTGAACACTTCGGGGGAAAACAGATAATGACAGCTAACGTTATGTTCCTACAAAAGCATGTTTTTTTCTAAGGGTTATTCCTCTTATACCGCACTCTTTCCCTCACCAGTCCCTCTTTGTTATCTCAAAGTTAATAAAAAAAACAACAGTTTGTTCCATCGTGTTCCTGAGAAACTGTAAAGAAGAAGTGTAAACTCCTCTGTCCTGAAGACATCAGAAACCTTACAGCTCCAGCTTCACCTCTGACTGTTACACAGTGCTCACACTGGAGACTCCTTACAGACACAACACATACACACACTTCCCCTTACAGATCAGCAATTCGACAGAGTTATAAACGGGTTTCTGATCAGTCGAGTGTCCACCGCACACACAGTGATGATCGAGAGCGTCGTTCACAAATCCAGAAGGTGAAAGGTGATTTCTGGTTTTGCTCCCCAACAAGAATGGAAGCTGCCAAATGTGTTGCTAGTCTCTAGACAAGATTTATTATTCACTAGGTGAGGTCAAAAACTTGCTAACCTGGCAGCACTGTGTCCATGTCCCTGTCAACGAGCTGTTATTGGGCCATTCTCAGAAAACGTGACGAGTAACAGTAAAGACATTTAAAAAATTTTCAATACACTAATTTTAGTTACAATCCCTGTAAATATATTTAATAGACAAAAAAAAGCATATTTCATGAATTCACAAAGCCAGAGATATTATTATGAAAAAATAATGCCCAGTTGTTGTCTTTACCGTTAACCATAATGTCTTCTCATGGCATTTTGGGTCACTGAGTGCAGAAAAAAAGATAAACAAATTATGTATTTATTAATCCCATCCTAACATGTTACTTGGCTAATGAAACTTTTTCAACATGCAGCATCGTTATCTTTATCATTTGGGGTAACAGCAAAGACCATTAATTTCCCTGAAATCTTGAAATTTCATATTTACCTGATCAGTATCCTGGATTCCAACATTCATGCACAAGTAATTTTTTCAAAATGGCTGCTCAACGTCCTGGTCCTTCCTCATGTAGCTGCACTGCTCTCTATTGTCAAAGCCCTGAGTTACAGCATGATTTTACCATTTGGGTAACATCATCAAGGAAGTACACATTGTTGTGCATATATTTTAGGCTATACACCAATAACCGTTGAAGCAAAGATCATGATATTTTCCACAATAAAAAGAAAAGGTATAGAGGAAATACTTCAGAAAGAAAAGTGAAAATAAAATTAAAAACAAAGGAATTATTTTCGTTCAGATTTCACTAATCCTCATTTAGGCACATGGTGTTGATGACATTTTGGTATATTTCGCCCGCCCGCCCATCCGCCCGCCCACCCGCCCGTCCGTCCATTTTCTGCTGCTTATCCGGGTAGCGGGGGTAGCAGCCTAAGCAGAGCAGCCCAGACTTCCCTCTCCCTGGCCACCTCCACCAGCTCTTCCGGGGGAATGCCGAGGCGTTCCCAGGCAAGCCGAGAGATGTAATCTCTCCAGCATGTCCTGGGTCTGCCCTGGGGTCTCCTCCTGGTGGGGCATGCCCAGAGAACCTCCCTTGGGACGCGTCCAGGGGGCATCCTAACAAGGTGCCCCAACCACCTCAACTGATTCCTTTCGATGTGGAGGAGCAGTGGTTCTACTCTGAGTCTCTCCCGAATGACCAAGCTTCTCACCCTGTCTCTAAGGGAGAGCTCAGCCACCCTGCAGAGAAAACTCATTTCAATCGCTTGTATCTGCGATCTCATTCTTTTGGTCACTACCCACAGCTCATGACCATAGGTGAGCGTGGGAACATAGATGGACCAGTAAATTGAGAGCTTTGCCTTTTGGCTCGGCGCTCTCTTTATCACAACAGACTGGTTTAGCATCCGCATCACTGCTGATGCTGCCCCGATCCATCTGTTCAACTCCCGCTCCCCCCTACCCTCACTTGTGAACAAGACCCCAAGATACTTAAACTCCTCCACTTGAGGTAACAACTCCTCCCGACCCAAAGTAGGCACTCCACCTGTTTCCAGCTGAGCGCCATGACCACGGACTTGGAGGTGCTTGGACGGACTTCACCTGAGTGTCCAAGACATACAGTCGTAGATCAGATGAAATGACTAAACAGTCAATCATCGATCTACAGCCTAGGGTGTCCTCGTGCCATATGCACTTATGGACACCCTTATGCTCAAACATGGTCTTTGTTATGGCCAAACCATGCATTGCACAGAAGTTCAACAACAGAACACTGCTCAGGTATAGATCAGGCAGGCCGTTCCTCTGAATCACACCCTTCCAGGTCTCACCGTCATTGCCCACGTAAGTGTTGAAGTCCCCCAGTAAAACAATGGAGTCCCTTCGTGGTGTACTGTCTAGTACCCCACTCAAGGATTCCAAGAAGGCCGGATACGCTGAACTACCATTTGGCGCATAAGCGCAAATGACAGTCAGAGACCATTCCCCGACCTGAAGGCGCAGGGAAACAACCCGCCCGTTTACTGGGGAGAATTCCGATGTTAGTGCACTGAACTGGGGGGCTACAAATAGCCCCACCCCTGCCCGGTGCCACTCACCCTTGGCAACTCCAGCATGGAAGAGAGTCCAACCTCTCTCCAGGAAATTGGTTCCAAAGCCCAAGCTATGTGTTGAAGTGAGCCCAACTATATCTAGTCAGTACCTCTCAACTTCATGCACAAGCTCAGGCTCCTTCCCCACCAGAGAGGTGACATTCCATGTCCCAAAAGCCAGTTTTGTCAGTCAGGGATCAGTACGCCAGGGCCTCCGCCTTTGGCTGCCACCCGATCCACAATGCACCGGACTCTTACGGCACCTCCTGCAGGTGGTGGGTCCACAAGAGAGTGGTTCCATGTTGCTCATTCGGGCTGGGCCCAGCCAGGCCCCATGGACATAGGCCTGGCTCCAGGGTGGGCCCCTGGTATCCGTGGTCCGGGCAAAGGCACTCGGATCCTTGCTTTTTCTTTCATAAGGGTCTTCCGAACTGCTCATTGTCTGACCTCTCATCTAGGACCAGTTTGCCTTGGGAGACCCTACCAGGGGCAAATGCCCCCGACAACATAGCTTCTAGAATCACTGAGGCGCTCAAACCCCTCCACCACGTTAAGGTGGTGATTCAAGGATTTGAGTGGTATATTTAGACAAAATAAAATTTTTGCAAATGCAGACAAGTTGTCTCAATCATTTTTTTTTTACTGCTCTGTTAAATTCTTTCTTAAAATAAATGTATAATAGAAGGCCAGTATTAATGGTTTTAGAGAAAAAACAAACTTCATGTTTAAAACTGAATGTCACATTTTCTGAGAATGGTCCAGCTATAGAAACGGTAATGCATTAGAACAAGTGCATTACTCAAATTGGAAACAAAACATTTGTCAATTATCACTGGATAAAGCACTCTTATTCAGGATGTTCTACAAGCTTATATTCTGTTTTTATTTTTTTAAACAAAGAGCGAGAGAGAGATGGATCATTAGAAGAAAAGGAGACAAACTGATATAGACTGATGAACAGCAGATAAAATCCTGAGAGGGACGAGAGGTGAGCTGAGTTTAGTTGAGTGGATTTAACCCCTTTCAGACAGGAGGCTGAACTGGACAGAGTGGAGCTGAAGATGCTGAGATTCTCATTGGGAGTATGTGGCAGCGGGGGTGTGGCCAAGAGTCGGTCTGTGAATGGAGGGTGGAGTCAGGGAAGGTAAGCAGGGATGAGACTGCATGTTGAGAAAAAAATCTGAAAAGTAGCGGTGGGGGGGGGCGGCCCGCAGGTCCCCAGTGGGGTCCAGGGGCAACGTCTCGGTGAGGGACCAGGGGGTGAAGCTGATGAATTTTGGCGATTTAAACACCCAAAACCCATTAATTTTAGCAATGAAATATATGTACAGTGGTGCTTGAAAGTTTGTGAACCCTTTAGAATTTTCTATATTTCTGCATAAATATGACCTAAAACATCATCAGATTTTCACACAAGTCCTAAAAGTAGATAAAGAGAACCCAGTTCAACAAATAAGACAAAAATATTATACTTGGCCATTTATTTATTGAGGAAAATGATCCAATATTACATATCTGTGAGTGGCAAAAGTATGTGAACCTCTAGGATTAGCAGTTAATTTGAAGGTGAAATTAGAGTCAGGTGTTTTCAATCAATGGGATGACAATCAGGTGTGAGTGGGCACCCTGTTTTATTTAAAGAACAGGGATCTATCAAAGTCTGATCTTCACAACACATGTTTGTGGAAGTGTATCATGGCACGAACAAAGGAGATTTCTGAGGACCTCAGAAAAAGCGTTGTTGATGCTCATCAGGCTGGAAAAGGTGAAAAAACCATCTCTAAAGAATTTGGACTCCACCAATCCACAGTCAGACAGATTGTGTACAAATGGAGGAAATTCAAGACCATTGTTACCCTCCCCAGGAGCGGTCGACTAACAAAGATCACTCCAAGAGCAAGGTGTGTAATAGTCGGTGAGGTCACAAAGGACCCCAGGGTAACTTTTAAGCAACTGAAGGCCTCTCTCACATTGGCTAATGTTAATGTTCATGAGTCCACCATCAGGAGAACACTGAACAACAATGGTGTGCATGGCAGGGTTGCAAAGAGAAAGCCACTGCTCTCCAAAAAGAACATTGCTGCTCATTTGCAGTTTTCTAAAGATCACATGGAAAAGCCAGAAGGCTATTGGAAAAATGTTTTGTGGACGGATGAGACCAAAATAGAACTTTTTGGTTTAAATGAGAAGCATTATGTTTGGAGAAAAGAAAACACTGCATTCCAGCATAAGAACCTTATCCCATCTGTGAAACATGGTGGTGGTAGTATCATGGTTTGGGCCTGTTTTGCTGCATCTAAGCCAGGACGGCTTGCCATCATTGATGGAACAATGAATTCTGAATTATACCAGCGAATTCTAAAGGAAAACGTCAGGACATCTGTCCATGAACTGAATCTCAAGAGAAGGTGGGTCATGCAGCAAGACAACGACCCTAAGCACACAAGTCGTTCTACCAAAGAATGGTTAAAGAAGAATAAAGTGAATGTTTTGGAATGGCCAAGTCAAAGTCCTGACCTTAATCCAATGGAAATGTTGTGGAAGGACCTGAAGCGAGCAGTTCATGTGAGGAAACCCACCAACATCCCAGAGTTGAAGCTGTTCTGTACGGAGGAACGGGCTAAAATTCCTCCAAGCCGGTGTGCAGGACTGATCAACAGTTACCGCAAACGTTTAGTTGCAGTTATTGCTGCACAAGGGGGTCACACCAGATACTGAAAGTAAAGGTTCACATACTTTTGCCACTCACAGATATGTAATATTGGATCATTTTCCTCAATAAATAAATGACCAAGTATAATATTTTTGTCTCATTTGTTTAACTGGGTTCTCTTTATCTATTTTTAGGACTTGTGTGAAAATCTGATGATGTTTTAGGTCATATTTATGCAGAAATATAGAAAATTCTAAAGGGGTCACAAACTTTCAAGCACCACTGTATTTTTCTCGAAGTTGATATCCCAATTCAACATGCCATCAACTGAAACTTTTGTATCATGACAAGTGTTCTTTCTTAAATATCATATCCCACCTTGTTTGACTTTTTCAGCATGTTCAGTGCAACCTTTTAGGTTTTGGAACAATAGACCCATAAATCAGGGATGAGAATGAAAAATATTTTAAAAGTCTGAAAAAACCGGGGCTAATGATTTTTGGCTTTTTTTTTTTTTAAACCCCAAAACCATTAATTTTATCAGCAAAAATTTGCAATGTATTTGGAAATAAATTCCCCTTCTTGGTGACTCCCAGGTGAAAATGATTAATATGGTACAAGAGACTTGTTTTTAATCAATTCACATTTGATGATTTAAAAAAAAAAAAAATCAATGCACCTTTTAATATAAACGAGCTCTACAGTATTATATTTCTGCATTTTTGCTATTCATGTCTTTGAATACTCTAATCCTTTACAATGAAGTGCAAACCAGAAAAAAGTTCTATCATATAATTCTCTTAAGCTTTCTTCTGATGTTATCATGGTAGCGGGAGCTCTTGCATATTAAGCAGGCAACATTCAACATCACTCATCACTTCCCTTTCAACTGCTGTGTGGACTAACGAGGTTTTATCTGGACAGGATGTTGTGTAATGTAATACAGATACCATACGGCCAATCTGAAGATCAAGATGGTGATTTTGAATTAAAGAACAGGCATGTACAATGGGCATTACATATTGGAAATTTTTTTTTAAATCAAAAACTATAAGTTCATCTCGGCCTAAATTTTGGGCAGACGCTCCCGCGCGGCACATGCCAGCAATTCCCCCCCGTCCCCCTATGAAATGAGCAATAAGCAGGAGAGTTATACATGCTATCATACTTAAAATTTCATCAGAAATATAGATATGATACTATGATTCTCCCCAACATGCTACATTAGATAAGCTAACCCCATTTATAAATGATACACACTTATATATGACGTGTAATTGATATATATTTTTTGGGGCGCGCTCTCTCTGCCGTGCCGATCCTGTAGGCTGCACTGACTCAACTGAAAACTCCGGTCCTCGAGAAAAGAGATAAAAGTCCGCCCACACTGAAAGCTGATTGGCTTATTTTGCTGAGTAACCCAATCAAGATGCTCTTTGTCTGGCATGCACTACATGAACAGGCACACAGGCAGTGTTGCCAGATTGGGTGCTTTTAAGTGCATTTTGGCGGGTTTTGAACATATTTTGGGCTGGAAAAAGTCAGCAGTATCTGGCAACACTGCACACAGTCTCCCTCGCGCACCCCCTCGCGCGCACATTCTAAGATGCGTGATGCAGACCTTAATGTTGCGCGCACACGCTCTTGCTCGCTTCTATCAATATGCAGGAGACTCCCGGAACTTCCGGGAGGCTTGGGATGTCTGCGTTATAAGGTGACCACAGATCGTTAATCATACCCCACCCCCCAAAAAAATTTCTCAACGGATTTACATCAATCTCAAAAACGATCATTTTGGTCTGAAAAAGTCGGAAATCCGCCAATCGGCGGAAAACTCTCATCCCTGGGTAAGTGGTGGAATCACTGCACCTAATAGGAATTAACCTGTGTTTGTGTGTCTTCCCCAGTGACCACACCCTTTAAAAGGAGAGAGAGAGCAGAGAAAGGGCACTCTCTCCCCAACCAGAACACTTGTGTGTGCGTGTGTGTGGCTGGGAGAGTGTGAACAAAGTCTTAGCTGAAAAGCTGGAAATAAAGAGTTCTGAGAACTCAGTTCTGGCCTGCCGTGCTTCTGTGCTCCACCCACTTGGTCTGATACAACAGTGGTGCCGAAACCCGGGAGGAGCGCAGAAAGGAACAGCCCCATGGAGTCCTCCCCCTTCCAGGACCTGGTCCATGCCCTCGCCACGGCCCAACAGAGCCAGCACCAGACACTAATCGCCCTCCGGAAGGAGCAGGAACAATGGTTCGAAGCCCTGGTGCTGGCACAACAGGAAGATCGCCAGGCGTTTCGGCACCACTGTTGTATTGGACCAGGTGGGTGGAGCACAGAAGCACGGCAGGTCAGAACTAAGTTTTTAAAATTCAGTATTTCCAGCTTTTCAGCTAAGACTTTGTTCACACTCTCCCAGCCACACACACACGCACACACACAAGTGTTCTGGTTGGGGAGAGAGTGCCCTTTCTCTGCTCTCTCTCTCCTTTTAAAGGGCGCGGTCACTGGGGAAGACACACAAACACAGGTTAATTCCCATCAGGTGCAGTGATTCCACCACTTACCTTCCCTGACTCTGCCCTCCATTCACAGACCGCCACTTGGCCACGCCCCCGCTGCCACAGAGTGACAAAGTTGGGCAGGATTCAAAGTCAAAGTCAGTCCCATATACGTTTTCGTACGTACGTTGGGGAGTGCCTGTTAGAGAGCACACTCTGTCTAGGCCACGGCATGGTGATGAGGTAGGGTGGCCAGTTCCTTTCCTCGCTGCCTTTTAACTTCCCCAGTGTTTCCACCAGGTCCCCATTCACTGCTGGGTGGACAGGAGGCGAGCCCCAGATCACCGTCCGAGACGAGGCTCGAACTGGGGACCATTCGCTTAGCGGTCAAGCGCTCTAACCACTTGGCCACTTCGCCTCCGGGGCAGGATTAGAAATGACAATATTAGAGGGACAGGACATGTAGGACGGCTTGGAGACAAAGTGAGAGAGATGAGATTGAGATGGTTTGGACACATACAGAGGAGAGATGCAGGGTTTACTGGGAAAAGAACACCAGAGATGGAGATACAGGTAGAAGGAAAAGAGGAGGAGCAAAGATGTGGTGAAGGAGGACATGAGGACAGTTGGTGGGGCAGAAGGAGATACGGAGGACAGGAGGACATGGAGGGACATTATCCGCTGTGGAGACCCCTAATGGGAACAGCTGGAAGAAGTAGTAGTAGTGTATTTGACCCCTTTCACATATGAAGTCTGTTACTGTATGAGGTAAAACCAACACGGAACCGATACAGTTTCATTCCCTGTCTTTCATTACAGAAACGTTCGGCGCTGCATTTTCCCTCCAAACATGCGAGATCAGATATGACGTATAATTCACAAGGTGGCGAATCCATTGGTGTGAAAAGCCAAAAGTACTACAGTTTGGTCTTTTCTAATACACACACACACACCCGCTTTCACTTTACTTATTTAAACCCCGGCTTCTATTAGTTTGTCTTGTGTTTGTTTTTATTTTCCATGCCGATACTCGTCACGTGCTTCCCTTCTACTGTCGTGGTTTTTTTGTTGCTTTGATGATCCTGTGTAAATAAAAAGTTTCTGCAGTTTTGTCTGACTCTCTCTCTCAACCCGGATAACCATATTAAGAGGAAATGTCAGAATCCTGAGAGAGAGATAGAGACCGCGCACATCCATAACTTTTATTACAGTATATTGTTATAACTGCTTTATTTTATTATTAGTCACTGTTGTTGATGATTGTGTGTAGGTTATAAATGAAACTATGAGAGGTATTACGCATGTACACGAAAAGCAAGCGTTATATACGGCTTGCTCCTATCCGCGGTTTTGGCTCGCCGCATTAGACCTTGGAACGTATCCCCTGTGGATACGGCACGCCCACTGTATCTGCTGATGTGTCCTTGTCATTTTGAGTCTGAGTGCCGTCACCGTATCACTACATCATCATTGACATCACCAACAACAACGCCACCGCCGTCACAACACATAAATCTGATGATTATGATTCCTACTGGAGCCGTAACAAAAGAGTTCCCGAAATGTTACCAGGTCAACAGGGGATAGATTAACGTTTCGACTTTGCTGTTTTGCTCCCATTCCCTCAGGACACCATTACAGCATAATAAAAGAAAATGTACTGTTTTCACTGCGAGTGAGAATGGGGTAACAGCATATTCTGTTACATTCTGTAGACGTGTGTGTTTTATACTGAGTGTGTTATGGTATTCGTGCGTGTGCTCACGTTTTACTGTAAGGTGTGTAAAAGGTCTAATTGGTGCAAACACCGGGTGAGAGCTTAAACAAATAGATTTATAAATAAAATGTCTCTGGATGGATTGTGGGCTGAGTGTGCCACAGCTATGGATTTCTGCCTCTATAAAGGTGTCGAGTCGATGCAGCGCGAGGCTAACAGAGACGCTATCCATCGCTTTAACGGGGCGCGTGAGTGCCATCAGGCCGAGCATTAGCAGGCCTCAGCCATCTCGGGTTTCTAATGTGGGGTCTTTATAGACGTCCGGATATTGATGCGACAGCGAGAGTCGTGCAGGCGAGTTTTCATTAGCAAAAAATACGAGTTTTTCTTCACAAGGATGGAGATATGGATCGAGTTTCTCACTTCCGGCTCCCTCAAGAGCTGCAATGACACTCCGGAGAAGACGCAGCTGCCAGAGATGGAATTAGCCGCTGGAGTTTGGAGACATCCGCCGATAGAGAAATTAGTTATTGATCGGAGGCTGGTTAGGACTGCGCAATGCAGATTTAATTTAATAAAGGAGGCTTTAGAGAGAGAGAGAGAGAGAGAGAGAGAGAGAGAGATGGCTTCAGGTGGACCCTGTCGGTCTCCCCAGCAGCTCAGTGATCCTCTCCTTCAGGAACTTAGATGTTGTATTATAAATAACGATAAACACACTGCTCTTGTTAGGCGTGTGTTACAGATAGCTGAAGACAGGGATGTTGGTGAAAAGTCATTAATGTCAGCTGTGGGCTTTTAATAAGAGCGCTGTCTGCACGTAATCCTGCTCTCTCTGGCTGTGCCGCTGTGCTGAGGTGAGTTTATTAGCGCTCCAGCTGCAGAGACGCCGCAGTCGGTCTCCCCTGACCCCCGACAGCCGCTCAATTAAAACACAGTGACTGCGGCGCCTCTTTTCATGTCAACAGCGTATAATTGTTTTCTGAGATGTTGCTAACTCCCAGCGCCGCCCCCCTCCCTCCTCCTCCTCCTCCTCAAGCTCTGAATAACTCCATTTGAATAACAGATGTTTATTTGCTAGGCTAGGTCGCTCCCGCAGGACAGTTAGCGCAGCCTTCTGAGCCGCTCCAATAGCTCTCGGAATAAATAAATAAAGACGCGGCGGGTGGTGGAGGGGTTTCAGAGGTCGAGATCCTGCCGCTCTCAGCTCGGTGTGATCGGGACAGTGAACGCCGCCAATCACAAACTCACACACTTAATGAGAAATGACCAGAGTTAAAAAAAAAAAAAAAAAGGAACGTACACCAACCTGAATTCATCCCTGCTTTAAAAATGTAATCTGACTACACGATAATTAATCACATGATCTCTGAGTGAGACGTGCAGTTTATTTAAAATATGTGCTGAAATGAAGAGAAATAAACTACGTGTGTATTTCACACATCATGTGACAAATCATTGTCCAATCAGATTACAAAATATCAGTCACGCATGACGTTTACAAGACGAGGAGACGTAAATTACTGACATTTTTATTTTATTTACAGTATTCATTCATTCATTCACTTAGTGTAGGTCTTGAGACTTTTTTGCACATTAAAGTACAAACATTTTGGGATCATTTTAAATAAAATTATTAAATTAAAAAAAAAATAGATCAAATCAATAAACAAAAATCTAATGTTCAAAAAACAATACTGATTTTTGTAACAAACAAAATCCAACAAAAATATTTGGCTTTGTTTTTGTTAAATTTGTGCATTTAATATTCTGGTAATTTATTACAGCCAAAGAGCTTTATTATTATTATTATTTTTTTTTTTATTAATTCTGAGTATCTGTCCACTCACAGAAGATATTTTTATATTAGATTAAATTACAAGTTGACGTTATTTACAGACCGACTTGTTTCTGAGTTACTGAGGTTCGGATTAAATCCATTCAAACACAGC
Source organism: Neoarius graeffei (assembly GCF_027579695.1). NCBI lineage: Eukaryota > Metazoa > Chordata > Actinopteri > Siluriformes > Ariidae > Neoarius > Neoarius graeffei. The sequence goes on along the minus strand of NC_083575.1, from coordinate 97,710,861 downwards.
CAGTAAAGAGAAAAACCTCAATAATAAATACAATTAATTTAATAAGAATTAATGATGTGATTCTTAAGAAGTGCACATTTAAATAAATCAGACATCCAAACTCTACAGAACCATGGCATTAAAGTAAGCTTTGATACTTCGTCGAACACACACACACAATTATGAAAATGATTTTACATTAATAAATAATGGAGTAATAACTCTAGCAGTCCTTCATGACCGACTGTAAGCATCTTTGACACGTGCGCATTTTGTCCCGCCCACTTTTCAGAAATCCACACACATCCTGTTGAACAAAAATTTGCAGTGCTGTGCAAAAGTCTTAGCCCCCCTATTTTTTCATACAAACTTTGCTGTAGATTTCTATTTTATGACGTCTACATTATCGAGTCGGAACAAAAACCTTTTAGAGTCCGAACGTTCATTTTCCAGCACAAAATAAAATGTTACAGAAAAAAAAAGTTTGTATCTGAGCAGTATATTCCATAAGAGAGCACTTTTCAGATTAAAAAAGAAAGCATAATGAAGGCTGCTGGGTTTTGGTGTAAAATGAAGAAGTGAGTGTGACGGTCAAAGTGTCCAGAAGAACTGGGGCTGGTTCTGTAAGATGCTCAGGAAAACCTACAGATCATTTCTGCATAAAACTGACCTCACTGGACCTCAGACGGAGATTATTTTTTAAAGTAAAGGGTCGTCACACCAAATACTGACTCTGTTTCATTTATTATGGCTCACTGATTACTGTTTATAGTATTTTTTAATGCTGAAACATTTCATTATTTTTGGTTGACGCATTTCTTTACGTGTGCCTCAGACTTTTGCACAGAACCGTACTGTGTGTATTTATTTTTTTTTTAAAAGCCAGTTGTACATTATTTCCATCAGAAAATCTGCTTTCACTGAGAAATGTTGCTTTAAAGGAAATGTTTTTATCTTGATGTTGTCTGATAATCAGAATAATGATCATTATATCTAAGCGATATAGTCCAAAAAATGACCATTTTATTTTATTATTAAAAACTATTTCACTAACACATTTAGAGCTAAATGACGCAGCGTGAGACATGGTCCTGCATGGATACTGTTTCTGATCGAACAGAAGCTGTGCGTCTGCACTCGCCACGTCGTCCGTGGGAGAGCTCTGCAAACGAACGTGCTACACTACGCCATATCGCCAGTCACTGTGATTGGTCTGTGTCTCTCTTCTGTATTTCTCTTTATTTTGTTTGGTAGACATTGCAAAAATCAACAGCCCTTCCTTTCCCATGTGGTCCATCATGCTTTGTTTACTGTACGGACGGATCACACGTAGTTTATGTAGCAGGCGATCTTCATCTTGTATTCGTGGGAAACGTATTAAATGTTAACAGTGCCACCTGCAGTGCTGGAGCACTCGGCTATGATGGACATGATGAAACCACAGCAGGTTTAGAAACTCGTTCACTCAGCACAGCCCTCATAGAGGTCATCTTGTCTTCGTGATCTACATATAACCTGCAGATAAACATCGACATTATAGTCTCAACACCTGCATTAATGTTAATATGACGTTTTTAAGTGAACTAAATCTGAATCTCTCACTGAGGTATTTGTGTTAAAAATCCAGAAACACCACTTGTATTGAAAGAAAGAAAGAAAGAAAGAAAGAAAGAAAGAAAGAAAGAAAGAAAGAAAGAAAGAAAGAAAGAAAGAAAGAAAGAAAGAAAGAAAGAAAGAAAGAAAGAAAGAAGGAAGGAAGGAAGGATGGAAGGATGGATGTGTATAAATCCAGACAAATGATACAACACAACACGATGAGCATCTGAAAGGATTAGTCCCTGAACGGATGTGAAATTTTGATTTTGCTTATGGCGTTACTTTACAGTAAAAACCCCATGAACAATGGGTCATAATTGTGCAGCACTAGCTGCTCTTCTCACCCGAGAAAAAACTGCAAAATCTATAGATAGCCTCGAGGCATTCGTCCCCTCGCTGTCCTGCTCTTTTACCTGAGACAAGTCAGGAGCACAACAACTACACACCAAAACACTTCAGGGACTCTGAGCCAGAAACAAAACAAAACAAAACAAAAAAAATCAGTGTGAAAAAGAATCAAGGATCCTTTGCAGGGACCGAGGGGAACTGCGCTCTTGTCTGAGTCCAGAAAGCAAGCCCTGAGGTCAGACGAGTCCTTGGCCATCAGCTGAATCAGAGCGCTTCACAGAGATCTCAGCTCCATGGCTGCAGGCGATACACTCCCGAGTCACAGATCCTCGTCCATCGGGGCTGCACACATCCAGACGGAGGCAGTGCTCAGCATTTAATTACTGTAAACACCGAGCGCATGTTTACACGGACACATCATGTCCCTCGGAAACAACACTTTTTTTATTCTGATTCCTGCAAAACAAAGCCAAACATGATTTTCTCGGGTTTGTAAAACCTTGACTGTTTAGGAAGAATACGAGTGATATCTTAATACGCGGACGATCACGGCAGGACACAGTTATATCTCTTAAAATAAAACTGTGTTAAATCATTGTGTGCTTTTTTTGAATGATTAATTAACAAATAATTGATGGAAAGGAGCACTCGCCATCAAAACATACATTAAACATTCACACTGTGTGTGTTCTCAGTGTGGGACCTGAGGGCCAAAAGCCCCTCATTACTCCTAATACCTTTTAGCAATCAAGATGAAACGGCGCAAAAAAAAAAAAGGCACTCATCAGAGCAAAACGAGTAAACTTTATTAAACTTCATTAAAGTCAAACTCCCGGAGCACGTCTGTAATGGTCACTCTCAGCAGAAGCAGCGCTGAGCAAATCATCTCAAAGGCTTTTTTCACACCTAATGGCCGCCTAATTTATGCTTTGATGTCGTCTGAGTGTAGCCGTCTCTGGCTAAGGGCCCTGTTTACCCGCTTTATGAGGCCTAAATCATCTTCATACCCACAGACCTTTAACTACAATTAACAAGCACGGACACCGAGAGTGCTAGATACACAGAAAGGGGGGTAGAAAGAGATTAACGAAGCGGGGGTGGGGGGGTTGGGGTGGTAGGGTTGTCCAAATGATCTCAGCAAATGAACATTCTCAGCTTGCCGCACGACAAGGAGGAGTCTGCAGTGGGAACAGGCCAGGCTCTCGGCTTTATTTGCCTTGGCAATTTACTTAATTTAACACATTTCTCTCCAGAGTGCTCTCCGGCTCTGCTCTTAACGCCAGCTCGACGTTTTGCGTGTTGCCCCTGCCTTCCATCAGTACCACCTTGCTCTCTCCTGCTGGTTTTAATTTACAATAAAGGAAAATGGTGGTCCCTTACCACTTGGCAACGACCTCACCCTTTGTGCTGAGATGAATCAAGAGGTTTATGAGACTCGCTTGCTGTACCAGGCAAAGAAATCTCTATTCCTGCGATCACAAGAAGTACCTGGAAACAAACTCTCCTCATTTGGACCTCACACAAGCTTTTTTACGGTTGTGGAGTGGACCGTGGCCGGCGGGGAGCGGCTGGCCACTAGGCGCTTGGTGGAGAAATGATTTCTGGGAGATGAGTGAACGCCTGCCCACCACTGCTGCTTAAGTATCGGGCAGGCTGCCTTCGCTGGCAATTAGACGTCCCAGAACTCCAGGCCGCGAGGAGGTAATTAACCATTAGCAGATCATTGCAACACTTCCGAGTGCAACCTTCACCATCGCAATCACTGTGGTACGGTCAGCAAAATGGCTGCTTGCCACTGCTCGGGCCCATCGGCTTCTTAAAGCAAGCATCCAGCTCTAATCGCTGTCTTTCAATGGTAATTTAGTTCACCGGGCCGCAAAACAGCTTGATAAAGAAACGCAGCCTAATTACACCTCGCATCTTCCTACCATCCCTCTTCCTGCATGTAATGAATATACACAAGGGGGAAAAGAGGGGGAGAGAGAGAGCAGGTGGAAGTGAAAGAGAATGATGAGCTGATGGAGAGAGAAATAGAAAAGTGAGGATGACCGAAAAACTCTTTCTATGAAGCTTCCTAGTCATCTGTGTTATTAAATCAGTGAAGTGAAAAACGAACAAACATTTCTCTGCTCGTCACAGGAGCTTCATCAGTTGTAAAAGGCAGAGTTAATGAGAGGAGAAAAAGAAGAAGTGTCTTGTTTGAGTTTAAAAATAAGGCAGCCTGGAGGGGACCTCTTGCATTCTTGATCACACTATGAGCCGGTAATGGTGGTAGGGGCCAGCCGAGATCAAAGCGAGTCGTGCGCTTCTTCTTTTTCTTTTTTTTTCCAAAAGGAGAGCACGAGGCCATGTGGGTGAGTTTATTCAGAGTCCACTGAAGCAAACGCAAAGAGGATCAGCACTAACGCTGCAGGACTGCCACTGGGCAGATAGGAAGAAAGCAACTCCCTCGTGCTGCTCAGAGGTCACTCCAGGCAGGTCGGTCTCCCAAACACAAGACTGAAAAGCCCCCAGACTTAAAGTTTAAGGCCGATTTCACACATGGCCCAAATACTCAAATCCAACAGAAGGACAGAGTCTGCATTTTTCTTCTTCACAGGTTTATTTTCACACAGATGTGTTCTATAAAATGCAGACAGACTGCAAAAGTTCATGCATTACCTTTTCAGTGGAACACATAAAAGAAAGAAAAGTTTCATCCCTTTATTGTTTTTGTTAATGTAATGGTTTTATGTGTATCTACACTAACGAGAGTTCAGATGATGTGGTCCAGTCAGATATCAGTGCTACATCACAGAGTCTACAAAAAATAATTCGAATCACAGCCCCTATAGAAACCACCTCAACCACAATCCTGAAAGAAACACCCCCAATCACAGCTCCAACACCCCAATCACGGCTCCAACACCCCAATCACGGCTCCAACACCCCAATCACGGCTCCAACACCCCAATCACGGCTCCAACACCCCAATCACGGCTCCAACACCCCAATCACGGCTCCAACACACCAATCACGGCTCCAACACCCCAATCACGGCTCCAACACACCAATCACGGCTCCAACACACCAATCACAGCTCCAACACCAAAACCCCAATCACAGCTCCAACACACCAATCACGGCTCCAACACCCCAATCACGGCTCCAACACCCCAATCACGGCTCCAACACACCAATCACGGCTCCAACACCCCAATCACGGCTCCAACACCCCAATCACGGCTCCAACACACCAATCACGGCTCCAACACACCAATCACAGCTCCAACACCAAAACCCCAATCACGGCTCCAACACCCCAATCACGGCTCCAACACCCCAATCACGGCTCCAACACCCCAATCACGGCTCCAACACACCAATCACGGCTCCAACACCCCAATCACGGCTCCAACACCCCAATCACGGCTCCAACACACCAATCACGGCTCCAACACACCAATCACAGCTCCAACACCAAAACCCCAATCACAGCTCCAACACACCAATCACGGCTCCAACACCCCAATCACGGCTCCAACACCCCAATCACGGCTCCAACACACCAATCACGGCTCCAACACCCCAATCACGGCTCCAACACCCCAATCACGGCTCCAACACCCCAATCACGGCTCCAACACACCAATCACGGCTCCAACACACCAATCACGGCTCCAACACCCCAATCACGGCTCCAACACCCCAATCACGGCTCCAACACCCCAATCACGGCTCCAACACACCAATCACGGCTCCAACACACCAATCACAGCTCCAACACCAAAACCCCAATCACAGCTCCAACAACAACACCCCAATCACGGCTCCAACACCAAAACCCAAATCACAGCTCCAACACCAACACCCCAATCACAGCTCCAACACCAACACCCCAATCACGGCTCCAACACCAACACCCCAATCACGGCTCCAACACCAACACCCCAATCACAGCTCCAGCACCAACAATCTCAATCACAGCTCCAACACCCCAATCACAGCTCAAAATACCCGTAACCTCAGCTCCAACATCCCCAACCTCAATCAAAGCCCCAACACCCCCAATCACAGCCCCAACACCAATACCCCCAGTGACAGCTCCAACACCTCAAAGCTCCAACACCAAAACCCCCAATGACAGCTCAAACACCCCAATCACAGCTCAAATTCCCCCAATCACAGTTCCAACATCCCCAACCTCAATCACAGCTCCAACACCAACCACTTCAATTACAGCTCCAACATCCCAATCACAGCTCAAATACGCCCAATCACAGTTCCAACATCCCCAACCTCAATCACAGCCCCAACACCCCCAATCACAGCCCCAACACCCCCAATCACAGCTCCAACACCAACCACCTCAATCACAGCTCCAACACCCCAATCACAGCTCCAAAACCTCAATCACAGCTCCAACACCAACCACCTCAATCACATCAACAATGACAGCCCAACCACAGTTCCAACATCCCCAAACTCAATCACAGCTCCAACACCCCCAATCACAGCTCCAACACCATAACCCCCAATGACAGCTCCAACACCCCAATCACAGCTCAAATACCCCCAATCACAGTTCCAACATCCCCAACCTCAATCACAGCCCCAACACCCCCAATCACAGCCCCAACACCAAAACCCCCAGGGACAGCTCCAACACCCCAATCACAGCTCCAACACCAAAACCCCCAATGACAGCTCCAACACCCCAATCACAGCTCCAACACTGAAACCCCCAACCACAGCTCCAACATCCCCAATCTCAATCACAGCTCCAACACCCCCACTCACATCTCCAACACCAACACCCCCAGTCACAGCTCCAACACCCCAAATCACAGCTCCAACACAAACACCCCCAATCACAGCTCCAACACCCCCAATCACAGCTCCAACACCATAACCCCCAATGACAGCTCCAACACCCCAATCACAGCTCAAATACCCCCAATCACAGTTCCAACATCACCAACCTCAATCACAGCCCCAACACCCCCAATCACAGCTCCAACACCAAAACCCCCAATGACAGCTCCAACACCCCAATCACAGCTCCAACACTGAAACCCCCAACCACAGCTCCAACATCCCCAATCTCAATCACAGCTCCAACACCCCCACTCACATCTCCAACACCAACACCCCCAGTCACAGCTCCAACACCCCCAATCACAGCTCCAACACAAACACCCCCAATCACAGCTCCAACACTGAAACCCCCAACCACAGTTCCAACATCCCCAACCTCAATCACAGCTCCAACACCCCCAATCACAGCTCCAACACCAACAATCTCAATCACAGCTCCAACACCCCAATCACAGCTCAAATACCCCCAATCACAGTTCCAACATCCCCAACCTCAATCACAGCCCCAACACCCCCAATCACAGCCCCAACACCAAAACCCCCAGGGACAGCTCCAACACCCCAATCACAGCTCCAACACTGAAACCCCCAACCACAGCTCCAACATCCCCAACCTCAATCACAGCTCCAACACCCCCACTCACATCTCCAACACCAACACCCCCAGTCACAGCTCCAACACCCCAAATCACAGCTCCAACACAAACACCCCCAATCACAGCTCCAACACTGAAACCCCCAACCACAGCTCAAACATCCCCAATCTCAATCACAGCTCCAACACCCCCAATCACAGCTCCAACACCAACACCCCCAGTCACAGCTCCAACACCCCAATCACAGCTCCAACACCCCAATCACAGCTCCAACACTGAAACCCCCAACCACAGCTCCAACATCCCCAATCTCAATCACAGCTCCAACACCCCCACTCACATCTCCAACACCAACACCCCCAGTCACAGCTCCAACACCCCAAATCACAGCTCCAACACAAACACCCCCAATCACAGCTCCAACACTGAAACCCCCAACCACAGTTCCAACACCCCCAACCTCAATCACAGCTCCAACACCCCCAATCACAGCTTCAACACCAACAATCTCAATCACAGCTCCAACACCCCAATCACAGCTCAAATACCCCCAATCACAGTTCCAACATCCCCAACCTCAATCACAGCCCCAACACCCCCAATCACAGCCCCAACACCAAAACCCCCAGGGACAGCTCCAACACCCCAATCACAGCTCCAACACCAAAACCCCCAATCACAGCTCCAACACCCCAATCACAGCTCCAACACTGAAACCCCCAACCACAGCTCCAACATCCCCAACCTCAATCACAGCTCCAACACCCCCACTCACATCTCCAACACCAACACCCCCAGTCACAGCTCCAACACCCCAAATCACAGCTCCAACACAAACACCCCCAATCACAGCTCCAACACTGAAACCCCCAACCACAGTTCCAACATCCCCAACCTCAACCACAGCTCCAACACCCCCAATCACAGCTCCAACACCAACAATCTCAATCACAGCTCCAACACCAATAACCTCAATTACAGCTCCAAGACCAACAACCACAATCACAGCTGCAAGACCAACAACCACAATCACAGCTCCAACACCAACAACCTCAATCACAGCTCCAAGACCAACAACCACAATCACAGCTCCAACACCAACTCCCCAATCACAGCTCCAACACCAACAACCTCAATCAAAGCTCCAACATCCCCAATCAAAGCTCCAACACTAACCAACTAAATCACAGCTCCAACACCCCAATCACATCTCTAACATCCCCAACCTCAATCACAGCTCCAACACACCCAATCACAATTCCAACACCAACCACCTCAATCAGAGCTCCAACACTGAAACCCCCAACCACAGCTCCAACACTCCCACTCACATCTCCAACACCAACACCCCTAGTCACAGTTCCAACACCCCAATCACAGCTCCAACACCCCCAATCACAGCTCCAACACAAACACCCCCAATCACAGCTCCAACACTGAAACCCCCAACCACAGCTCCAACATCCCCAACCTCAATCACAGCTCCAACACCCCCACTCACATCTCCAACACCAACACCCCAGTCACAGCTCCAACAGCAACCACCTCACACAGCTCCAACATCAACCACCTCAATCACAGCTCCAACACTCCCAGTCACAGCTCCAAAACACCCAATCACAGCTCCAACACCCCCAATCATAGCTCCAACACAAACACTCCCAATCACAGCTCCAACACTGAAACCCCCAACCACAGCTCCAACATCACCAACCTCAATCACAGCTCCAACACCCCCACTCACATCTCAAACACCAACTCCCCCAGTCACAGCTCCAACACCCCAATCACAGCTCCAACACCCCCAATCATAGCTCCAACACAAACACTCCCAATCACAGCTCCAACACTGAAACCCCCAACCACAGCTCCAACATCACCAACCTCAATCACAGCTCCAACACCCCCACTCACATCTCAAACACCAACTCCCCCAGTCACAGCTCCAACACCCCAATCACAGCTCCAACATCAACCACCTCAATCACAGCTCCAACACAAACACTTCCAATCACAGCTCCAACACCCCAACCACAGCGCCAACATCCCTGATAACAGGTACAACACCCCCAATCACAGCTCCAACACCTCCAACCTCAATCACAGCTTCAACACCCCCAATCACAGCTCCAACACCTCCAACCTCAATCACAGCTTCAACACCCCCAATCACAGCTCCAACACCAACACCCCCACCCACAGTTCCAACAACAACCACCTCAATGACAGCTCCAACACCAACCACTTCAATCACAGCTCCAGCACTCCCACTCAAATCTCCAACAACAACACCCCCCAATCACAGCTCCAACACCTCCAACCTCAATCACAGCTCCAACACCAACCACCTCAATCACAGCTTCAACAATGACACCCCAACCACAGCTGCAACATCCCCAACCTCAATCACAGCTCCAACACCCCAATCACAGCGCCAACACCAACAACCTCAATCACAGCTTCAACACCCCCGTTCACAGCTCCAACACCAACCACCTCAATGACAGCTCCTTCACCAACCACTTCAATCACAGCTCCAACACCCCAATCACAGCTCCAACACCCCAATCCTCAATCACAGCTCCAACACCCCCAATCACAGCTCCAACACCAAACACCTCAATCACAGCTTCAACAATGATACCCCCAACCACAGCTCCAACATTCCCAACCCCAATCACAGCTCCAACACCCCAATCACATCTCGAACACCAACACCCCCGATCACAGCTCCAACACCTCCAATCACAGCTCCAACAACCTCAATCACAGCTCCAACACCCCTAATCACAGCTCCAACACCTCCATTCACAGCTCCAACACCCCAATCACAGCTCCAACACCTCCATTCACAGCTCCAACACCTCCAATCACAGCTCCAACACCAACACCCCAATCACAGCTCCAACACCAACATCATCAATCACAGCTCCAATACCAACAACCTCAATCACAGCTCCAACATCCCCAATCACAGCTCCACCACCAACCACCTCAACCACAGCTCCAACACCAACCACCTCAACCACAGCTCCAACACCAACCACCTCAACCACAGCTCCAACACCAACCACCTCAATCACAGCTCCAACACCAACAACCCAAATCACAGCTCCAACAACCTCAATCAGAACCCCAATGGCAACAACCTCGACAGCAACTACCACCAAATTTTACTATCCCATTCTATATCCCAATACAAGGCCCAACCCCATCTCTGAAGTTCTATCTTCACTCTAGGAGACTTAAATTATTCTGATCCAGAGTCTTCAAGATATATCATCAATGTTGCCCCAACTAATCCTTCCTCAATCCCAGGGTGGTCCTTCTCTAGCCCCGGCCTCCTCCTCTCCAGCCCAAGCACCCCAACAATGAGATAAAGCAGCACTTCTGAACCCCTTCCCCCACCCCAGAATTCAATTAAATTTTATTTGTATTGGACATCGTCACAAAACAGTTCTGCAGAAATAATAAATACATTTTTAATTTATCCCTAATGACTGAGCCTGAGGTGAGGATGCCGAGGAACAAGTCCCTGAGACGGCATGAGGAAGATACCTTGAGAAGAACCAGACTCCAAAGGGAGCCTATCCTCATTTGGGTTAGATGGGATAGTGTGATTATAAAAATATTCTCTTCATGAACTCTATACAGTAAAAAAAGTGCAGTTATGTAAACAGGAACTTATGAGCAGCTTATGAGTATGAGCATCTGCTTCTCTGGCTCTAGCAGCCACTGTAGGCCAAGTATCAGGTACAGCAGCCCTTCTGCACCACTGCCCCACCCCCAGAACTCTTCTCTTCAGCCCTAGCAATCCTACTAGGCGAACTCTCAGGGACAAGAGCACTTGTATGCCCTTTCATTGCCCCCAGAATGCCGTTCTCCAGACCGATTCACTGAGGTACAGCAACAATTTTGCACCCCTTCCACACCCCTAGTACCTCCCTTCTCCAGCCCCATCAGCCCCAGTAGGCCAACTCACAGGTAAAGCAGCACTTCTGTGCCCCTTCCCCATCCCAGAATCCCCGTTCTCCAGCCCTATCAGCAGCATCAGCGGGCCCTGAGCAGGCAGCGGCCAGCGTTAGGCCGTAATTAGCTTGGACAGCTCGAGCTCAGGCAGCCGGGCTACATCATAATGAGCTCAGCTGGGATTAGGAGGACAGGGCAGGCGGGGAATGGGGGGGGGGTCCTGGAACAGTGGGCCAGGGGTAGAGATCAAACAGGGGAGGGCCGGGCCACGCTGGCTGGCAGGGTTAGACCCCTGAGCTCAGCACAGACCAAATGAGGCCTGGCAAGCCGAGAGCCAAGGCGGCCTAATAAAGAACGACTCCTCCAGCAGACAAGAGTGGTGGTAATTAACACACACACACACACACACACACACACAGTCACACACACACACAGTCACAGAAATACACCATTCTCCAGAGAGCACTCTATGAAACTGCTCAGAGATTCTTTGGATTCTGGATGAGAAAAAAAATAATAATAAAATACCGCATATGTGAGAGCAAATGTGTGTTTAGAAGGGAAAAGGAATGTGTAGAAATGTGATGCCAAAGAGAAAACTTGGTCTTCTTCATGGAATATAAATCGCGGTAATCTGTTAATGTTTGTTTGCCCCTGCTAGAGGGCAGATCATGAAGACAGAGGTGCCGATGCTGGCAAGGGATAACCCTTAATCATTAGCACCTGAAATCACCATTAATCATTAACGTGGGCCAGAAAAACTAAGCCTCTTCTCTCTCACACACACAAACACATACACACACAGTTTGAGACTGGATAATGTAATTTTTCTTTATGTGCGAGTCTGGAAGCAGCACTGGTGCAAAATTGAGATGCTAATGATGGTGTGTGGGAGGAGGATGGAGCTGATAATGAAGAGTGTGTGTGAGTCTCAAACTTTAACATGTACAACATGGGTTCAAGAGAAAAGAGCACATGCACTGCTGGTGACAGCAGAACACACACACACACACACACACACACTTACTTCTCAGCAAGAAGCTTCTTGTTCTCGCGTTTAAAGAAGGCCAACTCGCTCCAAACGGCATCGCTGTTCTCCTGACGGAGCTCCCACGCCTCAGGTCGCCTCATCCTGCCTTTTGGCCTACACACACACACACACACACAAGTACTTCATCAGCAGTAGTAGTTACACACAATCACTGATCTTTATAAAAGGCAAACACAACTGAACACAGGCAATCATTTACTTTCTGACCTTATTCACCTGACCTTTATTCCATCAATGAATTGTAAAATAATTCATGAAGTAATTTGTAAAACAATTTGTAAAGTATTTCGAAATTCAGAAAGTAATTCATAACAGAATGTGGCTGTTTTACAGTAATGTAGTGGCTCCATGGTGTTTATATTCCTCTTCCTATTTCCTGTTGTGCTTAGATGATTAATTATGTCTAATAAAATAAGAATTTACTGAGAAGCTGCTGTGTGTGTGTTGAATGACACGCAAATGTGACAAGAAATTTTCTCTCGAGGATGAGTGTGTATAATTAAGTACAATACAATTAACATTAACTACACTATACAGCCAAAAGTATGTGCATCCCTGACCTCAGTGATGCTCTTGTAGCTGAATGAACACACATCCCATGGCCACGCCCCCAAAATCTAGTGGAAAACCTTTGGAGAAGTGTGGAGCTTATAATAACAGGAAAGAGGGTATAGTGACCAGTCTCTGACCAGTGTATAGTGACATAACACTTCATTACACATGCTTCACACTGTACCCTCAAGTTTTAACGTAATAAAACTGTACTGAAAAAAAAAATACTGTAACTGGATAAATTTCAGGATTACTCACACTTAACATCGAAATTTAACATTTAATATATTTATGACTTTATGAAGTTGTGATGTATAGACTGAATTTCCACACTACAGCCCAGGGCACTGCTGTCCCCTCGGTAAGTTTAATAAATAATAGTTTTTAAATATATAAAGTTAAATGGATCATAAACAGATGTATTAATCATACACTATGTATTTATTATATATTATTCCATATTTTGAACAGGTTTATTTGAAATGTAACTCTGCTGTACTGCTGAAGGTTCTGTACAGACCAAATATATCGAGATCTCAGTCGTGTATCGGATCGTAAAAACCTTTGAGAATCGTGATATGAAAAAAACCTCAGTCATATGGCTCACCCTGTGCTTGTGTAATTTACACACTTCTCTGATATTTACTGCATCACACACACCACACAGTGAACCCTCGATTTGTATTCTTGTCCTTCACGTCCAGGCTTATATTTTTACACACACATGTTCTAAAGTTGAGGGTCAAATCCTGAACCCTAATCCCCGTCTAATCTAAAGGTTCTCTCTTAAACTGGACATTTCACTCTTTAAGAGCGTACCTTTAAACAAGGGCTAACACATTTCTGTGCTGTGTTTCTCCCAGTTTTTAAAGTTCACACATGTACACACTCGCTCTCTCTCAAACACACACACAGCGCCCCGCCTGACAGCTCCTGGCGCAGTGTAAACACAGGGGAGGTGTTGGACAGGCACTTTTGGACCCGAGTGTTTGTGTGTTTGCCAGTATTCAAATCAGTGGCCTTGACTCTGACACACACACACACACACACACACACACACGTCTAAGCTGAAGGCAGCCTGCAGTGGCCTGCAGCAGCAGGTTTCCTGTGGGCCATGCAAATGTCCGAACACAAACGAGGTCAGTCTCATCACCGTACCTCGCTTTATAAATTCTTAATGCCCCACCACGGTGTTGCACTCCAACCCACACACACACACACAACTCTATCTATATATATATTTTATGTAAGTAACACATTGTGTGTGTGTGTTGCAGTAAAACACAGATTGATGGTGTGATTTCAGTGTTCCTGTTACCACCCTGATGTTGATTAATTTCCTGTGTTTTATTCCTCTTACACCACAGCAAATCACCATCGATTATAATTTTTATCCATTTAACATTTCTGTGAAACCACTTCCTGCTCTTACTGACATTACAGCAGTGATAAACAGTCGTTCCCTCACCAGCCTAGTTTTATTCTCTCTCTTTATATTCATTTTAAAAATGTAGCTTGTTCCATCATGTTACTGAAAAACCCCAAAGAAGAAGAAGTGTAAACTCCTCTGTCCTAAAGTTTCAGAAAAACACCGTACAGTTCCAGCTTCCCTTCTGACTGTTACACAGCGCTCGCACTGGAGACTCCTTCCAGAAACATTACACAATATTTTTAATCTGTTTATTGTCAACGGAGCGTCTGCTGGACACGACCCTGTGAACGAGCTGTTACTATCGAAACCAGAAAGTATCAGAACGAGGACATTAATTATGAATAAACCTGCACTACTGTCAGAGCTGCTCTTAGAGAGAATTAATCAACACCTTCTGACCAATCAGAGCGCAGAACTCATCAGGCAGCAGCGTATCAGTGACATCAGGTGTGAAAGGAAACAGCAGGGACACTGAGCTGTTGGTGTAATCCATGGTGCGTGTCTTTTGTGTGATGATCTGAGTGTTCGTGGCCTTCTCGCCTCAGACGCAGCTCTACGTGTGCTTGTGTGTCGAGAGTTTGGAGTTGTACAGCTCTATCTGACCTTTCTGAGATTTGAATATATTGAGCTGTAATGATTTGACCCTCAGTAAGGTTAAAGCAAAGCTAAGTTACAACTTTATCTATTGATTTTTAAAATATTTTGCTGTAAAACTTCTCACACAGATTCCACAGCATGTAAATATCAAATATTAACTTATTTAAAAAAAAAGCTAGAATTTTATAATTCCAAGATATTGATGGACTCTCATGCAGCTCATTCTTTACATTTCCTACTTAAACAATTTCGTTCTTCACACACACACACACACACACACACACACACGAGTTCAAACTGACGTTATATTTATGCAGAAATTACAATTTTAACAGTTAAGATCACGTTTTACACATTCTGGCCGTGTCACTCGATGTCAGAAATGTGTCCTGCCATTAGATACTACCTACCTACCTACCTACCTACGTCGTCCCATGAGATGCCCTACATCTTTGGCACAGTTAATCCAGACTGAACGGTCCATCATGATGGTTTTCAGATCCTTCGCACTTTCACATCCTGTGTCATCCAGCAGGTTGTCAATGCATGTTATACGTCTTCTGCCACACCGAGGTTTTCCATCAGCGGGTTGCCATAGTACAAGCTTGTTGCAACTTCATCACTGTGGTGTACAAGGTGTCCTGCCAAGCGCATTCTCCGTTGCTGCATTTTGTGGGTGCAGTTGGGAGATCTCCATATAGCTCTGGATTTGTCGTGTGGCTCTTCCAAGACACATTCAGAGCCATCCTGAGTGTGTAGCAGCCATCCAATTGCTTTTTCAATGATTTGGACATTGCCCAGGTTTCAGCACCGTATCACTACAGTTTCTACTGGAGCAGTGAATAATCTTATCTTCAGTTTTCTTGAGAGTTTGGAAGACCATATTTTTCTCAGTTTGTGACAGACATTCCAGGCAAGAGCTTTTCATACAGAAAAGTCTTTTTCTGTCCAAGAGCCGAAGTACTTCAAATTTTTAACAACTTTGATGGTTGTTTCATCTTTAGCTTTTATAATAACTTCTCTGGTTTGGTTTAAAGATTGAAGCTCTGTTTTCTTAGCATTACAATACAGCCCCACGTTGTCTGCCTCATTTTCTAGGCTAAACAGAATTTCTTGTGCCTTGAAAATTTCATCTGTTACTATGGCGAGATCACCTGCAAAACCTAGGTCTGTTACTGTTACAGGTGGCACTCTCCAGCTTCTTCTTCTGTGTAGCTGAAAGCCAAGTTCCTCTTCCCTTCCATCATACGTTTTGTGCATAATGTAGTCAAGAACTATAGCACAAAGGTCTGGTGCTAAGGTGTCGCCTTGTAATACACCAGCAATGATATTAAAGAACTTTGTTTCCCCATCTGGGGTTCTCACTCTGGCTTTAGCATTTTCATATATTGTGCAGATGCCACTATGGAGTCTGTGTGGTACGTCATATGCTTTCAAAATTTTCAGCATTATTCCTCTATGTATGGAATCAAAAGCTTTTTTTGAAGTCGACAAAGAGAATAATAGCTTTCTTGTTATGGCTTTTGACACCCTTGATCAACGTTCGTAAGGCAAGGATATGCGCTGGAGTTGATCTGGCCGTTCTAAATCCATTCTGGTTTGATGATTATTTGCAGGGGCTTGAACCCTAGTACTGTTTAGCTGTGTTTCCATTGTAGGCTTTTGGTTAGTCAACATGGGGAGCTACTCCACATCTTGCTCTACAGTTCTCCCCTGACTAGAGCATTTGTGCTATCCCATTGTCCAGATGTGGATCCTCTGCAATACCACTGTGTTCCAAGAGCCATTGCATCAGTCTGTGGATACATGCCTCTTCAACTACTGCTTACCATAGATCTAACAGGATTTTTTATCGAGGTTTACTCCTCTAGATCCACTGTGTTCTGTTCTAAACAGGGGCACCTCGATACTAAGGTTTTTTTTCAGTTATTACTATGTTATGTCACAACGTTTTCCGCTTGCTAGCACGGCCACAAAACACTACAATGTCATGGCTAATAAATTCAATAAATGAAAGAATGAATCCTGAATGCCTGAAAAATGTTGTTTTTGGACTTAATCCAGTTTTCAGCTCCATTTTTCTCCATAATCCAAGCGTAAACGTTGGGGATGATATTATGCTAATGTTACGGATCTGAGTGACATTTAAATAATATTGTCTGGCTTTTTTTCATGGTCTATCAGATGTATTCCATTCAACTAGCATGATACTGAACAAGTCGAAGATGAGTAGCTGAATGGAAGATATCTACTAGATCATGAAAAAAAAGCCAGTTATTATTATTATTATTATTATACATATACATTCGATGGAAGAATTATAGATTTTAAGAATTATAGATTTTATAAAAAGTTAAGAACTTACCAATCTTGAATTCTGATCGAATGTAATCCAATGCACTGTATAAAGTTCTAACAGTAAAAAGTGGTACACGTCCAAAAAGCCTGAACAACTCATATACAAACCATATACAGGTTGACAGTTACTTTTGGTCGTAGTTAATTGTTACACTGCAGTTGTTCAAAACAAAAGGGCTTTGCTGAAACTGCATGGTAGGAGTATGAGCTGTCGACGTGCTTGGCGCGTGATTCACAGAGCCATGTCAATCTGGGTAAGAATACTTCTCTGCTGCATTTCCTTATGAAGTATAGCTTCTTGTGAATTTGTTGATGTGAAGTCTAGATCAAAGTCCACACCTGGAATAGCCTCTAAGTAGGCCTAGGATCTGGGTCCAAATGGGTGTCAGGGTCTAGATTCTCAAGATCTGCTGCCCTGCTGACTGTTGACAGGGCAGTTGCTAAAGTTGCTGTTTTTTCCATCCGAGCTCTTTTGTTGACGGGGCCAGCTTTTCCAAGTGCATGTGACAGAGCATCTGAGATATTCTGCTTCCTGTTGTCACTCACAGTTCCCATGTATGATCTAATGCTTCCATCATTGGTGTGACCAGAGACTTGGCATATATCTCTGGAGGAAAAGCCTCTGGTGTCCAGGATCGAAATACATGTAGCACGCAAACAATTATTTGGCTTTGATAAACCTGTGCTTTTATACAAGGTAGACGTCATACTTCTAAGAGTATTAATTCTACAAGGCATATTTTTGTACCGTGGTCCCAACTGTGGTGCATGTGATTTCGGTGTTTGGAAAAGAGCCTCGCAGTCTGGGTTCAGTTTTTCAAGGTATTTCTTGAATGACCTTACAGGGCAGTCCTCATCACCGGTTGCGTACATTACATTCTACCTGCATCTCGTCTGGAAGCAGGGTTGAGGTTGTCGTCACGAGTTTTCTTGGGGAGTTCATCTACTGCCTGCGTCGCAAATTCACAGCCATCAGAATCTTTCCCCACAATAAAGTGGTCTTTTTTCAGTTCCTGTCGATTTTCTCTACCCCAACGGCAAATGTACAACATTAATTCAAACCATACTTTGTGTTGAAGTCCCAGTGGATCATTTTGGTTGAAAACCCCCAGAGCTGTACAGCTTTTTAATGTCGTTTTCATCAATGGGGGAATGATGCACTATATCACCCTTTCCTGCTTTTTTCTGGCAGGGATGCTGCCCTGAATGATTGGTTGGCTTCAGAAAATTCAGTGTCTTTCACGTCGTCTATGTGGCCATTCTATGTATCTCTTAAATGATGATTAATGCCTGCACAAATACTCACGAGTGAAGTCCTCTTGTAAAAATCTCCGTCACTTTTCCTTACCTTCAAGCAGAACTTTGGCAATATTTCCACTATTGCTCTCTTTTCCATTTTCCGATGTCTGTTGGTATGTTTTTCTCTTGTAAATATGCATGAAGAATATATAATGAAGTTTTGGTAGCCTTTCAGGTGTTCAGCACGTCTTTAGTTCCAGTTTTCAGTTTATTTATTGAGTGCTTAATCCTGGCACTGGATTCGCTCGTCTTCTCTCTTTCCTGGCCGACAAAGAAATGATGGTGCGCATGCGCAGCAGAAAAGTTTTGTCATTGGATCTTCACATGAGCTCTGACGTGTGACATAGTGTTGTCTTGACAACGTGCAATATTATAACAATATTGTACGCTCATTCTCCACTGGGGAGAGTGGCGCAATACATGGAGGATAAGTGACATGCATGCCAATATTGCATACCATCGATAAACCCACTAGAAGGAAATAGAACACATTTTTATCCATGGAAAAAGTGTCCCATATGTATAATAATCCCTGAAATTTCACGCCGATGGCGTCACTCCGTGTTTTCCTGCTGACTAGACGCGCGTCGTCAAAATGGCGAACTGGTTCAAAATTAAAATTCTTTTGATTAACTTGTGGGGGTTTTTTTGGTGGATGTGTCCATATACTATAAAGAGCATTACACAGTGGTGCAAAGATATGAAGTTTATCTTCTCATGTTGAAAATATTTCACCACCTGAAGATAAACTTCATATCTTCAATTAACTGGGTAATAGCCTCTATATCTCTCTGCATATGTTTATATTTATACACTCCACTAATCAAATACTAGAAGGAAAGAAAATGTATGCAAACATGTGCCTCATTTTTATGCCATTTACTTATTATGCCTCTGCCATCTTAAGGTGCAGGTGGCATTATGTTTCCGGGTTGTCCGTCTGTCCGTGCGTGCGACCGTCCCGAAACCTTGTGAACACGATATCGCAAAGGCTAATGAAAGGAATTTCACCAAACTTTCACCATTTGTGCCCTTTGGGACAAACATGAACTGATTAGATTTTGAGGTTAAAAGGTCACAGGTCAAGATTACTGTGAGGTCAAATGTCCATCCCCAAACTTTGTGAACGCCATATCTCAATGACTAATGAAAGGAATTTCACCAAACTTTCACCATTTGTGCACTTTGGGACAAGGATGAAATGAGTAGATTTTGAGATCAAAAGGTCTAAGGTCAAGGTCACTGTGAGGTCAAATGTCTGTCCGAAAACCTTGTGAACACAATATCTCCAAGGCAAATAAAAGGAATTTTACCAGACTTTCACCATTTGTGCATTTGGGGACAAACATGAACTGATTAGATTTTGAGGTTAAAAGGTCAAGATTACTGTGAGGTCAAATGTCCATCCCCAAATCACAACTTAATGAGGCGTGTAGTCTACCAGGTGGAGGCGTCCCCATCGACACCGTTGGTGTTGAGTTCTATCTAGTTTTTCATCTTGAAATAATTCAATACTTGGATGGCAGTGTGAAGAGGATGAGTTTCTAGGTATAATATCCTGTTTGTTTTCAGAACTTGTACTTCTCTAAACACGCTCAAACTAAAGCACAATAAATACAGGTAATAAAAATACACAAACAAAAACTGTGGAGAAACAAACAAAAAGTCTTGTTTGTTACTTAATTTTATTTCGGGGTTTAGTTTTTTTTTTCTCCCTGACCTACTGACCAGAAGGTTGTAAGTTCAAATCCCAGAACATTAAAAAAACCAGAAACGAAACCAACAAGCAGCATGTTAATGATTTACAAAAACACAGTCGAGGTGAATTCATATCAAAAAGATCAGCAAAGATGAAAAATGCAGATTAAATACAAATTATTATATTTTAAAATGAATGGAAATGATCTTTTTCATCTTTGGATCAGTGGACACTCAGTGCTGAAGGTTGCAGAGATGAGTTCACATCACAGAGTGGTGGGTGGTGTTATTTTTTTAAGCTAGCGTCTTCTTAAAGGAATACATGTGAACGTTAGCACGGACTCAACATGAATATTCCCAAAACTCAACAGCCGATGGAGATCCGCTTCCGATCTTAATTTGTGTTGGGGGAGACGGCGCTGTGGGGCAGCAACACGCCATGTGAAAATACACTCTGACAAAAAAAAAAAAGAACATCCAGCAAGAGCTTAACAAGCACGTCCCATTGTGAGGTGAGCTGTGGCTGCTCTCCCCGAGAGTAAGATCTCAGAGAGAGAGAGAGAGAGAGAGAGAGAGAGAGAGAGAGAGAGAGACATCTCCATGAGCACTTTTCACTTCATTATACACCAAAAACTGGAGGAAAAAAAGATAATTCTGGAAAGGCTTGTGCTAATTGCGGTGAGTTTTATGAGCGGAACTTTGATCAGGGTACGGACGTTTTAATAAACTTTAATTCTATTTACACATCCCATCGCCCCTGCTCTGATTTACGCTAACTCAGATATCTAAACTTTAAGCTTTAGGAACAGAGAGTGTGTGTGTGTGTGTGTGTGTGTGTGTGTGTGTGTGTGTGTGTGTGTGTGTGTGTGTGTGTGTGTGTGCTTCTTCCTCATGGCACCGGTTTAGCGCAGAGTTAATTGTGAATGGCGTGGAGTTCCTCAGGGCTCAGGTGTGAGTCCGTTTGCATTTTAATGAAGCGCTAGCGGGCAGCAGAGAGAGCTAGCGCTTTCTTTCCCCGTCAATAACGGTGTAGCGAGCCTGACCTCTCCCGAGGACTTCCTCTCAGCCAGCAGGTGTGTAATACGGTTAGTTAGAAAGGCTAATCCACTTAGCCGTGATGGCTAATAAATTCATTCACCGAGGCGTACGAGTTTGTGCAGTCGATCAATTGAGCAGTAAAAGGTCAAAGCAGAAACGTTGACAAATTCCAACTCTGTACAAGAAAAGGTGTGTGTGTGTGTTTGTTAACCCACCTTAACCCAATCCCCATCAACCCCCTACCACCCACTGAGCTGTTTTATGAGAGTGTGTAAGTGGAGGAAAGGGGCAGGAGGTGGGGGGCGGTGGCTGGGGGCGGTGGCTGGGGGCTCCTTAACAAGCCCCGAAAAGCGATAAGAGCTGACGTGTTCCCCCCTGGCTTGTTAGAACTGATTTCTCTGCATTTAACGCAGCTTCTTCATTTCCGATTGTCTTCCAAACACACCGGCGCTGATCTCTACGGGGCGAGGAGATGCCGAGCTGCTCCCAACAGCCCCAGACCCACAAAAACCCACAAGCACACCGCTGCCGAGAGAAGCGCTAACTGTCCAGCAATGACAACATTCCGAGGTGGGAATATCACTCTAAAAAATAAAAATAAATAAAAAGTCTAAAAATAACTCCTGCTGTAAGAATCACTGAAAAAAATGTAGTTCAGTAAATATAACAAAAACTAATCTGCCCTTTTGTTGAAATGATTAGAAACACTGAAATGCTTCCAGGTGATGCTCGGCGTGTCACACAGGCAGCTCGGGTTAAATCCGGATTAAAAACATTCCTGGTTTTTTTCTTCATGAACCGAGACATCAGCTGTTAGTGCTCTGATCTCTGCACTACCACTTCGGCACTTTTACATTCATACCATTTTTTAGAAAAAAAAAACCTTTAATGAATACGTACGAGTCGATTTTACTCTCATATTCATAAATCTTTTAAATTTTGAGTTTATTGTCTTTATTTTATTCATAAAGCACACTGACCTGCCTTGGGTACCGTGTGAGCCGTGATCTAGAAATGTGTTAAATTCTGCACTACATTCAATAAACCCAACGTGTGACTCAGTTAAAGTCGAAGTAACGAACAAATTCTCACAAAACAAGAAAAAAAACCCTGATGCTGAGTGTGTGAATGTGAGCTCACTGTCGTGTTGCAGGAGAGTGAAAACACCGTCCTGTTCCCTTCACACACATCCTTACAGAACATGATTCACGCTTGCAGGTGGTCATAAACCTTGTGTGTGTGCACATGTGTGTGTGTGTGTGTGTGTGTGTGTGTGTGTACACTTCTGATTCCGTCTTTATATAAAACCTGTAAAAACATTTCATGAGGAAGAGCCCGGGATTGTTTTTGGACCTCGTCACTTTTTTCACTCAGTTTATGACTGTTCTAATCTCAGACCCCCCCCCCACACACACGCAACATGAGCACAAATATAAGCAAGAAAGTGAAAAAAAAAAACCAAAACAAATCTGATTTAAAAAAAAATCAAACCACGTTCCCTCCTCATGCTCCTGCTCCTTTCACTTCCTTTGATTATTATCTGTTTTTGTGACTCAGCCCTGAAAACCCAACCCGATCCAGCCTGTAGATCTGAACCCACAGACTCAGATATTTCCCCCGTTTGTTTCTACAATAAAACATGACTCCGATATTCCAATAAACGCAGTGACGGTCGATGTGGCGGTTTGATAACCGAAATTAACACGAGATCGTTTTTTATCTTCTTTATGAACTTACGATATCTGAGTGTCTACGAGGTTCATCACCAAACCAACCCACAGTGATGCTTCTAGCACTTTCCACAGGAGCCGTCGTGTTGTTTACGTTTAGGATGAATATTAATTTCCCTACACTCGCGTGTGAAACCAATCACATGGACGTGAACGGCGACCTCTAGAGGTTGAACATTAGCACTGTTCAGCTTTACGGAATTTATTTACACTCCGTTTCTAGAAGCAAATCAAAAACTTGCTGAGAAAATTAATCAGTGTGCGACAAAATTCAACTATTTCAATTAAATAGATTTTACTTTAAATATATCCTGAAGTACGTTTTACACAACTGTTTTTCAGTGGAACACAACAACCACCTCAACGCCAAGCTTTCGGTTTAAGGTGAGGCAACTTTACTCAGGTGAAATTTAGGGTTTTTTTTACACTTATATCTATTACATGTCTGTTTTTAAACTGTAGTAATAAAAATAATTTTACTGCATCATAAACTTTAGAAGAATGTGTTAAGCCCCACCCACTTCACCATCACATCCTGACACTTGTTTCATGATAAACATCAATTTGATCAGCATCACAGTAACGAGAGCAGAAACCCAGAAACCCTTTAAACCACTGAGTGTGTTTTCTGTTTTCCATTAAAATAATTTTTCTGCATTCAGAACATTTTTACAGCACGATGATCAGTTTACAATTATTTTTAAATCATGAATTAGTTCATAATAAAAACAAATAACGATATCCATGACAGATCAGAACAATTTTAACAATATCGATATTCTATTCTTCAGACCTAATTAATTAGAGTACCAGTCAAAAGTTTGTACACTCCTACTTTACTGTTTCACGGGTTTCTCTGGACTGAAGACATCAAAACTGTGAAATAACATCTGGAACATATCTGGAATTATGTGGTAAACAAAAAAAAAGTGTTAAAAAATAAGCAAAACTCTGTTTGATATTTTAGATTCTTCAGCGTCTCCTTGATGACGCTTTGTACACTATTGTCATTCTCTTACCCAGCTTCAGGAGGGAGTCAGCTGGAATGATTTTCAATTAACAGCTGAGTCTCATCAAAAGGTCATTAGTGGACGAGTTTCTTACCTTCTTAATGAACTTGAGACCAAACAATAAATAGTAAATAATAAACATACAAATAATAAAATAACCCAATTCAACACCACAACTGTACTAATCCATATTATGTCAAGAACTGAACAACTAAGTAAAGAGAAACGACATCCATCATTACTTTAAGACAGAAAGTGACTTTTAATTCATAAAAATAAACACTGAATTAGAAGGGGTGTACAAACTTTTGACCGGTGCTGTGTATATAAATATTGTTACTGCAATACAACTAAAAGAATTCTGACGGTATAAATGTGTCTCGAATCAGTCATGATATAAAATAAAACGCAGCAGTGTCATCATTCTCTCTCTGCTCTTGCTTTTCTTTCCCAGTGTAAAGCAATCAAACACACACACGTGGATAAATTCACACTCCTTTCACACGGGTTCACGTTGCATGGCTGTTTTCTTTAATTAACCCGGAGAGAGTTGAGTCAACGAGGTCAACACTCGCATCCCACATGGAAACTCAACTCAACACACGCTTCTATTAGCTCCGTTTAAACACCTCCGATAAAGGGGGGCATTTTATATATATATATATATATGGGGGGAGAGGAAGGAGAGAAGGGCGAGAGAGAGAGGGAGGGGGAGAGATGGGGAGAGAGGGGAAGAGAGATGGGGAGAGGGAGATGGGGAGACAGGGAGGGGAGAGAGAGAGAGATAGAGAGGCAGAGAGAGAGTGAGAGACAGAAAGAGAGGGAGAGAGAGGGGGATAGAGAGGGAAAGAGAGAGAGGGATAGAGAGGGATAGAGAGGGAAAGAGAGAGAGGGAAGACCCCTAATGACACTTCGCTCTGCTGCTCAGCTTCAGTACTGAGCTTTTACTATAAACACTGATCCTCCCCCCACTGATCGACCTGCCACCACTGTTTAACACCACTCACACAGGAAGTGACACGTTTAACAAAAGAGACACATGCTATAGAACAGACACAATAGCCCCCAAGCATAACTACATCATCACTTGTTTACCGCAATGCATTATGGGGGATCGCCGGGGTCGGTAGTTGAGCGATATGACGGATGTCAGATAAATTTTACGTGAGAGTGATGTGAGAGGAGCGATTCTGTCGTGGAAGACAATGGAATTTGTGATTTAAAGAGGTGGAGAACATGTCGAGGGTTTACAATAGGAACATCAGAATCCAAATCAAACTGGGTGAGAAGGTACAGTTGTGGTCAGAAGTTTACATACAGTGACATGAAGGTCATGGCAGTATTTGGGCTTTCAGTAATTTTTTTGAACTGTTCTTTTTCTGTAGCAGAATAATTGTACAGCACACAGCTTTAATTAAAAAAAACAATAAAATTTGGTGCACAAGTTTTAATTTTCTTTGGGTTTTCTGAAATCAAGAAAGGATCAAAATTATACATACGCTCACTTAGATTATTAATTCAGAGGCGCTGAAACTTCCAAAATGTCTTTTATCTTGCCAAGGCTGAGGTCTCTTAACTTCCTGTTCATGATAATGATTGACTATAGCTGGTATCTTCTCTGTGCCTTCATAAAAAGGGTTTGTTTACAGCACTCACTGGATTGACCAACACACAATACAATGGGAAAGTCCAAAGAGCTCAGTGCAGATCTGAGAAAGAGGATCGCAGATATACATAACTCCGGAATGTCTCTTGGAGCCATTTCTAAACAACTGCAAATTCCAAGATCAGTTCAAACAATTGCATCCAAGTTATTGTGAGGTGTAGTCACTTTGCCAAGTCACTCCGCTTTAAGAAAACCCAAACTGTCACCCTCAGCTGAAAGGAAATTGGTTTGGATGGTCAGGAACAACCTGGGAACCACCATGGGACAACCCTGCCATGAACTGGAAGCTGATGGATCACTGCCTACAGTTCAGATCACCATGGACTAAGAGGCTGCTATCCAAGAAATAACCTCCTGCTCCAAAATTGACACCTTCAAGCTTAACTAAAGTTTGAAGCTGAACACACGGACAAAGAAAAACATTGTATTAGTTTCCACTGTTATGCTGATGACACATAGCTGTATGTCTTTGCAAAACCTGATGAGAGACACCAGCTTAATAGAATTGAGGAATGTGTTAAGGACATTAGACACTGGATGCTTATTAATTTCCTTCTGCTTAACTCTGACAAGACTGAAGTACTTGTACTAGGACCACATACAGCTAGAAGTAAGTTTTCTGATTACACAGTAACTCTGGATGGCCTTTCTGTTTCTTCACGTGCAGCAGTAAAAGACCTCGGAGTGATTATTGACCCCAGTCTTTCATTCAAAACTCACATTGATAACATCACCCGGATAGCTTTCTTTCATCTCAGAAATATTGCTAAGATAAGAAATTTAATGTCATTGCATGATGCAGAAAAACTAGTCCATGCTTTCGTTCCCTCCAGGTTGGATTATTGTAATGCCTTACTGTCTGGATGTTCCAATAAGTGCATAAACAAGCTCCAGTTAGTTCAAAATGCAGCAGCAAGAGTCCTTACTAGAACTAGAAAATATGACCACATCACGCCTGTCTTATCCACACTGCATTGGCTCCCAATCAAATTTCGTATTGATAAAATACTACTATTGACCTTTAAAGCACTAAATGGTCTCGCACCACAGTACCTGAGTGAACTTCTGCTCCTCTATGACCCGCCACGCCTACTTAGATCAAAAGGTGCAGGCTATCTGCTGGTACCTCGTATAGTGAAGGCTACATCAGGGGGCAGAGCCTTTTCTTACAAAGCCCCACAGTTATGGAACAGCCTTCCAAGTAATGTTCGGGAATCAGACACAGTCTCAGCATTTAAGTCTAGGCTGAAAACATATCTGTTTAGTCAAGCCTTTTGTTAATAGTGTTTATGAGGTAAAGGAGTAGATCTGGAGGATCCTCAGACAGAGTGTTTTGGTAAACTGGGATGTACGGATGCTGTCAGTCCCCATTTGCTTGCTCACTCGAGTTTGTTGACGGTGTAGTGGCTGGCTGCTTTATGTCCCAGGGCTCCCTCATGCCTGTGTTGCCTTCTGGCTCTCTCTTTTTAGTTATGCTGTCATAGTTAGTTGCCGGAGTCCCTGCTTGTACTCGGTGCAATATGTATACTGCTCCTACTTATTCAGGTGACATTGGGCATACCTAACAACCTGTGTTTTCTTTCCCTCCCCCCCACCCCAAATCTGTCCCTCTGAGTTACATGGAGTCAACAGGAAATCTTTTGGTGGAGAGGGTGGAGACCTCGACTGGCTATCGTAGCCTGCAGGGAATCGGCCGTCAGACATTCTGTCGCATGTCCCAGACCCGGTGAAATGTAACTGAATTGTCTTGGCCAGCCCTAAGGGTCCCATCTGCATCCCATCATTGCTGAGGAGTGTGCTCCCATCACCTAATCAAGCATCCAGCCAGAGCAGGTCATGATATTTTTTACCATATTAACATGCCATTGTTGTGTGTTATGCCTGATGTAAAGACTCTCGTCTCTGCGAGCCTACCACACAGATTTAATACTTGTCATTTTTAGGGCATACCTAACAACCTGTGTTTTCTTTCTCTCTCTCTTCCCCCCCCCAATCTGTCCCTCTGAGTTACATGTTGATCCTGGGATTGAGATGCTGGCCTCTTCTGCCCCTCGGACCTGCTTGATCCATCCTGGTGCCCTGTGTCTGGTCGGAGTTTTATCGCCCCACTCCTGTGAAGGACGGCCCCATGAGGACAGTTGAGGGTTATACCTGTTAAAACTGTTAATATTATAGTCAGGCTGTCTGTTGTTGCCCAAATGAGGATGGGTTCCCTTTTGAGTCTGGTTCCTCTCGAGGTTTCTTCCTCATGTCGTCTGAGGGAGTTTTTCCTTGCCACCGTCGCCACAGGCTTGCTCATTGGGGATAGATTAGGGATAAAATTAGCTCATGTTTTAAGTCGTTCAAATTCTGTAAAGCTGCTTTGCGACAATGTTTATTGTTAAACGCGCTATACAAATAAACTTGATTTGATTTGAAAGAAAAAGCCTTCTGGAGGAAAGCTGTATGGTCAGATGAGACAAAGATTGAGTTGTTTGGCCACAATGACCACCATGTACAGAGGAACACTGTACCAGCTGGTGGTGGTGGTAGGATCATCATGCTCTGGGGCTGTTTTGCTGCCAGTGGAACTGGTTCATTGCACAAAGTGGATGGAATAATGAAGGAGGAGGACGACCTCAGAATTCTTCAGCATAAACCAGCAGAAACTTGAATACAACTTGGGACTTACAACAGGACAATGAACCCAAACACACATCAGAGCTGGTTGTGGAGGATAAAGGATTGAACTCTACCAAGTCTACCATGAAGAGTCGTGAAATATCCAACCAGAATTCTGCCAGAAGCTTGTTCATGGTAAACAAAAATGTTTGGCCAAGGTGAATCTTGCGAAGAGACATTTTACCCAAATATTAGGTGTGCTGTACGTAAATTTTTGACCATGTATGTATAATTTTGACCCTGTGTTGATTTCAGAAAACCCAAAGAAAATTAAAACTTGTGCACCAAATCCTAGTGTTTTTTTTAATTAAAGCTGTATGCTGTACAATCATTCTGCCACAGAAAAAGAGCAGTTCAAAGAAATTACTGAAAGCCCAAATATTGCCATGACATTCAGATCCAAGATGACCTTCATGTCACTGTATGTAAACTTCTGACCGCAACTGTATTTCTGAGGACGTATACTGCACCAGCTAAATTTTATCAAGAAAACAAATCTATCTGAATATCGGGAATTGTATGTAACCTCTCTGAAACTGGCTGTAATGTCTATCATGCTCATGGCAAAGTGACATTCATGTTAGGCCAACTACATTACCAGTAAGAAAGTGCAATTTTTTATACACCCCCAGACTACAGGCCCCGGGATCACGAAGCAATCTTAGACTTAAGTCTAAATTTGTTTCTTTTAATCTTCAGTTATTCCATACCAGTTTCTAAGAAGCTTTGTTCTAATGAAATCTGAGCCTTGTACTTAATCTTGATCCAGAACAATGAAAGTTACAGATGTAATCAGGGGAAACTATTATGAAAAATCAACTATGACTTAAGTCTAAGATTGCTTCGTGATCCCGGGCCCAGATGAACAGCATCAAAACATTTATAAATGAGTGATTAGTTAAATAAAACTTGGTATCAG
This sequence comes from Neoarius graeffei, assembly GCF_027579695.1. Taxonomy (NCBI): domain Eukaryota; kingdom Metazoa; phylum Chordata; class Actinopteri; order Siluriformes; family Ariidae; genus Neoarius; species Neoarius graeffei. The sequence goes on along the minus strand of NC_083575.1, from coordinate 97,681,505 downwards.
GATACATTAAAAAAAAAAGTCTTTGGAAAGCTGCTGATCTGCCGTGTCATGTTCAGTATAAATGTGTTTATTTCAGTAAATGCCGCTAGTGAGGTCCAATGAACATTACACAGACCCAAAAGAGAACCGTTGGGGGTTTGGGAGTTTTATCAGTTTAACAGGCTCGTTCGGCTGCCCAGTGCTTCACTACATTGAGAGGCAAAGCCAGAAGAATGCGTCTGTGTTTTCCAAGCTTTGGAATATCGCTAGTTTCAGACGATGAACAGCGTTGATTATAACAATCATCTATAACCAAAGCCCATTCCACAGACCATGGAAATATTGCTGGGTCACAGTTTAAGTATGTCTTTGTGGCAGCGGGGGCGTGGTCAAGCGGCGGTCTGTGAATGGAGGGCGGAGTCAGGGAAGGTAAGTGGCAGAATCACTGCACCTGATGTGAATTAATCTGTGTTTGTGTGTCTCCCCTAGTGACCGTGCCCTATAAAAGGGGAGAGAGAGCAGAGAAAGGGAGCTCTCCCCAACTTGGACACTTGTGTGCGCGGGTGTATGTGTGTGGGGGGTAAATCGCAGCAGGAAAATCGCCAGGCGTTCCGGCACCTACTCGCGTCAGCGGGGTCCACCATCACCACCGCCGCGGACCCTCCTCACCTCACCCTAATGAAGATGGGGCCGCAGGACAACCCCGAAGCCTTCCTCACTCTTTTTGAGCAGGCAGCAGAGGCGTGGGGTTGGCCGGTGGAACAGCGCGTGGCACGCCTCCTCCCCCTGCTAACAGGCGAGGTGCAGCTGACCGCGCTACAGCTCCCTGCCAACAGCCGGCTGGTCTACGCCGACCTCCGCAGGGCCGTCCTCCAACGTCTGGGGCGCACACCGGAGCAGCAACGGCAGCGCTTCCACGCGCTGCGCCTGGAGGAGGTCGGCCGGCTGTTCGCATTTGGCCAGCAACTCCGGGACGCCTGCCGGTGGTGGCTGAGGGCTGACAACCGCAACGCCGAAGGAATCATTGACCTGGTGGCACTGGAACAATTCATCGCCCGACTTCCGGAAGGAACAGCGGAGTGGGCCCAGTGCCATCGCCCAGCGTCGCTGAATCAGGCCATCGTGCTGGCGGAGGACCATATGGCAGCTGTTCCAACGGCAGGACAGCGTGTCTCCTCTTCTCCCCTCTTTTCTCTCTCTCTCTCTCTCCCCCCTTCTGTTCCTTGTCCTCGCCCCATTCCCCCACCGCGGAGGCGGGTGCCGGCTCCAACCCAGCCGGCCCGCAGCACCCGCAGTGCCCTACCGTTTCCTACTTCCTTGTCTGTGTCTTCCCCCCCTCAGGTGAGTGAGCTCCGAAATACCAGTGCAGAGGAAGAGCCTGGGCCAGTATGCTGGCATTGCGGAGAGCCGGGGAACCTCCAGCATAAGCGTTTGGAGATGGAGGTGGGCGCGGTGGTCCGGATCCCCGACGCTCCAGGGACCGCCCTCAATCAGGCCAGAACATATCGCGTACCAGTGAGTATCCAAGGGGATACGTATCAGGCTTTGGTGGACTCCGGCTGTAATCAGACCTCAATCCACCAAAGCCTGGTGCAAGACAAGGCATTGGGGAGAGCACAATTGGTGAAGGTGTTGTGTGTGCACAGGGATGTTCACAACGACCCTTTAGTGTCGGTCCACATTCTATTTCAAGGGGAGAAATTGAGAGTAAAGGCGGCGGTTAATCCTCACCTTACCCACCCGATAATTTTGGGGACTGATTGGCCGGGATTTAAGGAATTAATGGCACATTTAGTGAAGAGTGGGGCCTGCCATAATTTAGCGGGGGGAGGTCCCGGTGTGGCATTGGCGGGAGCAGCTGTCACAGAGCCGTCTACGTCATCACCGCATCAGAGTGAGGAGCAGCAGGCTCCTCCTCCCTCTCTCGAGGAATCCCTCGCGGATTACCCGTTGGAGCAGTCGCGAGACAAAACTCTGCGGTATGCGTTTGACTAAGTGAGAGTAATCGATGGTCAAACGCTCCAGCCAAAAGCCACCCCGTCCTTCCCCTATTTCTCCATTATTAAGGATAGGCTATACCGAGTGACACAGGACACTCAGACTAAGGAACCGATAACACAGCTTTTGATCCCAAAGAGCCGCCGGGAGTTTATATTCCAGGCGGCTCACTTTAATCCCATGGCCGGATACTTGGGGCAGGATAAGACACTAGCCCGAATAATGGCCTGGTTCTATTGGCCAGGGATTCATGGCGATGTCCGTAGGTGGTGTACGGCGTGCCGCGAATGCCAGTTAGCAAATCCCGCGGCCATTCCAAAAGCGCCTTTGTGCCCTCTGCCTTTAATCGAGACCCTGTTTGAAAGAATTGGGATGGATCTCATCGGGTCATTAGATCGGTCAACACAAGGATATCGCTTTATTTTAGTTCTGGTGGACTATGCAACGTGATATCCGGAAGCAGTGCCTCTTCGCAATATCTCAGCACGTAGTATTGCAGAAGCACTCTTCCGCTTCATGTCCCGAGTTGGAATCCCCAAAGAGATTCTGACTGATCAAGGCACTATGTTTATGTCACACACACTGCGTGAACTGTATGGGTTACTGGGAATTAAGCCTATCCGCACCAGCATTTATCACCCACAAATGGTTCAATCGCACCCTCAAGAACATAATTCTGAAATTTGTAAGCGAGGACGCACGCAACTGGGATAAATGGCTCAAGCCCCTGTTATTCGCAGTGCGAGAGGTCCCACAAGCCTCCACGGGGTTCTCCCAGTTTGAATTATTATATGGGCGTAAGCTGCATGGCATTCTAGATGTGCTGCGTGAAAATTGGGAGGAGGGACCTTCAACAAGCAAAAATGAAATTCAATACGTTATCGACCTGCGTGCCAAACTCCACACACTCACGCACCTAACCCAGGAGAATTTGCGGCAGGCCCAAGAACGTCAAGTCTGTCTGTATGACGGGGCACCCGCCTTAGGGAATTTACACCGGGAGATAAAGTACTCGTGTTGTTGCCCACGTCGAGCTCCAGATTGATCGCCAGGTTACAAGGACCCTTTGAGGTCACACGGCGAGTCGGGGACGTCGACTATGAGGTGAGGCGAACGGACAGGGGTGGGGCATTACAGATTTACCACCTCAATCTGTTAAAACTCTGGAACGAGGAGGTCCCCGTGGCGTTGGTCTCAGTGGTTCCAGAGAAGGCACAGCTGGGGCCAGAGGTTCAAAAAGGAAAATTGACATCGCCCACTGCTCTGTTCCCCTGTGAAGACCACCTCTCCCCGACCCAACTCATGGAGGTCGCCCAGTTGCAGACAGAATTTTCTGGCATGTTCTCGCCCCTGCCCGGCCGCACCCACCTCATAGAACACCACATTGAGACGTCCCCAGGGGTAGTAGTGCGCAGCCGCCCTTACAGACTGCCCGAACACAAAAAAAAAGTGGCTCGGGAAGAACTCGAGGCCATGCTCGAAATGGGCATTGTCGAGGAGTCCCACAGTGACTGGAGCAGCCCGGTGGTCTTGGTTCCCAAGGCCGACGGGTCGGTCCGGTTCTGTGTGGACTATAGAAAAGTCAACGCGATGTCTAAATTCGATGCGTACCCAATGCCTCGTATTGACGAGGCACGGCTTGTTTTTATTTGACACTGGATTTGACAAAGGGATATTGGCAGATCCCCTTGACTCCGCTATCCCAAGAGAAAACAGCCTTTTCCACACCGTTTGGCTTACACCAGTTCGTCACACTTCCTTTTGGGCTGTTTGGGGTGCCCACTACGTTCCAGCGGCTTTATGGATAGGGTCCTCCACCCCCACGCCACCTAAGCGGCCGCATACTTGGATGACATCATTATTTATAGTAATGACTGGCCGCGGCACTTAGAACACCTAAGGGCCGTCCTTGGGTCGCTGAGGCAAGCGGGTCTCACAGCCAACCCGAAGAAGTGTGCGATTGGGCGGGTGGAAGTACGGTATCTGGGCTTCCACTTGGGCAATAGGCAGGTGCGTCCCCAAATCAATAAGACAGCAGCGATTGTGGCCTGCCTGAGGCCCAAGACCAAAAAGGGGGTGAGACAGTTCCTGGGGCTGGCTGGCTATTATCGTAGGTTTATAGTACCTAATTATTCAGATGTCACCAGCCCACTGACTGATCTTACTAAAAAGGGGGCACCAGATCCGGTCCAGTGGATGGAGCAATGCCAGTGGGCTTTCTCTGAGGTAAAGGCTGCACTGTGTGGGGGGCCACTGTTACACTCTCCTGACTTTTCTTTCCCCTTTGTTTTGCAGATGGACGCGTCGGACAGAGGGCTGGGGGCTGTTCTGTCCCAGGAGGTAGAGGACCGTCCAGTGCTGAACATCAGCCAGAAGCTGTCGGTGCATGAGGGCAGGCACAGCACAATCGAAAAGGAATGCCTCGCCATCAAGTGGGCAGTCCTCGCCCTCCACTACTACCTGCTGGGGCACCCTTTCACCCTCTGTTCAGACCACGCACCCCTGCAGTGGCTCCACCGCATGAAGGATGCCAACGCGCGGATCACCCGTTGGTATCTGGCACTCCAGCCGTTTAAGTTTGAGGTGGTCCACAGGCCGGGGGCACAGAAGGTCATGGCGGATTTCCTCTCCCGTCAAAGGGGGGGGGGGGGGGGGAGTCAGCTGCAGGCCGGACGGCTCCCCAGCCTGAGTCAGGCGGTGGGGGTATGTGGCAGTGGGGGCGCGGTCAAGCGTCGGTCTGTGAATGGAGAGCAGAGTCAGGGAAGGTAAGTGGCAGAATCACTGCACCTGACGTGAATTAATCTGTGTTTGTGTGTCTCCCCCAGTGACCGCACCCTATAAAAGGAGAGAGAGAGAGCAGAGAAAGGGAGCTCTCCCCAACTTGGACACTTGTGTGCGTGGGAGCGAAGTAAGCCACTGAAAAGTGCAAAAGGTTTTTGTAAGAACTCAGTTCTGGCCTGCCGTGCTTCTGTGCTCCACCCACCTTCAACTATTTCTACAGTCTTTTTCCCACCAGAGAAATAAAAGCTACAAACTCCAATTCGATTCAGTTCGAAGGTTTTCATTGCGGATTAAAATTATGCATTTCTTTCTTCTCCTCGACTGGCGGCTGATAAAAGCTCAAGTGAGGTGGTGTTCCCTTTGTTGAGGAGACACAGTTAGGCACACAGCAGTTCACTTTAGGCGGCATGGTTAAAACCGGTTAGACACAACAATGCAGTGTCTAACAAATGCGAAAGTAAACAATATAGTGGAGCTGACCCCGGGTATCGCCCATAATGCATTGTGATAAACAAGCAATTACGTAGCTATGGCTTAGGGCCATAATGAAAGAGACACGTTAGGAGAAGGGCAGAGTTTCAGAATCATGTCCGAAGGTGTCTGGTGGTGTCTGACACAAACAAACACCTTCAGACACGCCGTCCAACACCACCAAACACCTTCAGACACGCCGTCCAACACCACCAAACACCTTCAGACACGCCGTCCAACACCACCAAACACCTTCAGACACGCCGTCCAACACCACCAAACACCTTCAGACACGCCGTCCAACACCACCAAACACCTTCAGACACGCCGTCCAACACCACCAAACACCTTCAGACACGCCGTCCAACACCACCAAACACCTTCAGACACGCCGTCCAACACCACCAAACACCTTCAGACACGCCGTCCAACACCACCAAACACCTTCAGACACGCCGTCCAACACCACCAAACACCTTCAGACACGCCGTCCAACACCACCAAACACCTTCAGACACGCCATCCAACATCACCAAACACCTTCAGACATGCTGTCAACCACCACCAAACACTTTCAGACACACCGTTCAACACCACCTTTTCAACCATCCGCCATCCAACATCACCAAACACCTTCAGACACGACGGCCAACATCACCAAACACCTTCAGACACACTGTCCAACACCACCAAACACCTTCAGACACGCTGTCCAACACCACCAAACACCTTCAGACATGCTGTCAACCACCACCAAACACTTTCAGACACACCGTTCAACACCACCTTTTCAACACCAAACACCTGACATGCCGTCCAACACCACCAAACACCTTCAGATACGCTGTCCAACACCACCAAACTCCTTCAGACACGCCGTCCAACACCACCAAACACCTTCAGACACGCCGTCCAACACCACCAAACACCTTCAGACACGCCGTCCAACACCACCAAACACCTTCAGACACGCCGTCCAACACCACCAAACACCTTCAGACACGCCGTCCAACACCACCAAACACCTTCAGACACGCCGTCCAACACCACCAAACACCTTCAGACACGCCGTCCAACACCACCAAACACCTTCAGACACGCCGTCCAACACCACCAAACACCTTCAGACACGCCGTCCAACACCACCAAACACCTTCAGACACGCCGTCCAACACCACCAAACACCTTCAGACACGCCGTCCAACACCACCAAACACCTTCAGACACGCCATCCAACATCACCAAACACCTTCAGACATGCTGTCAACCACCACCAAACACTTTCAGACACACCGTTCAACACCACCTTTTCAACCATCCGCCATCCAACATCACCAAACACCTTCAGACACGACGGCCAACATCACCAAACACCTTCAGACACACTGTCCAACACCACCAAACACCTTCAGACACGCTGTCCAACACCACCAAACACCTTCAGACATGCTGTCAACCACCACCAAACACTTTCAGACACACCGTTCAACACCACCTTTTCAACACCAAACACCTGACATGCCGTCCAACACCACCAAACACCTTCAGACACGCCGTCCAACACCACCAAACTCCTTCAGACACGCCGTCCAACACCACCAAACTCCTTCAGACACGCCGTCCAACACCACCAAACTCCTTCAGACACGCCGTCCAACACCACCAAACTCCTTCAGACACGCCGTCCAACACCACCAAACACCTTCAGACACACCGTCCAACACCACCAAACACCTTCAGACACGCCGTCCAACACCACCAAACACCTTCAGACACGCTGTCAACCACCAACAAACACCTTCAGACACGCTGTCCAACACCACCAAACACCTTCAGACATGCCGTCCAACACCACCAAACACCTTCAGACATGCCGTCCAACACCACCATAGACCTTCAGACATGCTGTCAACCACCACCAAACACCTTCAGGCACGCCTTTGTCAGTACAGCACATCTCCACAACTACATTTCCCATAATTCCCTCAGTTCCTGCCCCGGACAATATCTGCTTCATCTCATCTTTCACTGCGCCATGATTGTACTGTAACTTGTGACGCAAGTTCGCCCATAAATTGGGCAGACTGATCAAGTTTCACTCTCTCTCTCAGACTAGCGCCTCTTTCTCTCTCAGACTCTCTTGCACTCTAAGAAGCGACTCTGTCTCTCTCTCTCTCTCTCTCTCTCTCTCTCTCTCTCTCTCTCTCAGACTGGCGTGCTAAGAAGTGCCTCTGGCTCTGCCTGACTCTCCCTGTCCGACCTCCTGACACGAGTCTCCCGTGTCCCGCCGTGTGAACTCCTCGCCATGGCTGCGGACGCATGCGGCTTCTGGTGCCCTGCAACTCCGTTCTCCCAAAACCAGACGCGCCTCCCGCTCTCTCTGACCAGCGTGCTCCCTCTGATTGACATGCCGTCAGTATTAAAAAGAGACATTACAGCCTGCAGGTGGAAGTGAAGAAACAAAGGAACTAACACATGGTGGTGTACGGACCGCTGGCTACGGTGTTCCGCTCTTTCCAGAAGAATACGCTGAAACAGAGGATCACTGACGAACTCCTTCATGCTGCCATGCGAGAGTGGTCCCAAGTAAGGCTAACATTTGGGCAACGTTAGTCTTAGTTTGATTGGTTTATGTGAAAAGTGCTATTTAATCCTAAGGTTGTTTCAAGTGTGCGCACAATAATCACAGTTTTGGTTTGATCATGTTATTGTATTTCTCAGTTTTACTCTGGTAGATAGACTTTGCATGCTTTATCTCTATTTTTCTCTCTCTAACATTTTCTTACCACGCACTATTATAGGTGTTTGGTAGTGTTACACACATCTCAACGTTCAGACTTCAGTAAGTTAAGTGATGGTTAGCTCAGTTGGTTATAATGTGGTATTTATAATGCCAAGATCACGGGTTTGATCCCCGCATGGGCCAAAGATTGTTTATGTGCCTTTGATAAAATCCTTTGTCTAATCAGTCACACAGAGTATCTATGGCCCCCTCCCCCACCTCTTTTGCGCACTTTCACTTACCTGAAAGCAAACACACACATATTACTACCTCATATCACCATTTTGTGCTTTGATTTGTTGAACTGCTGCTAGTATTACTGAATGTACCTGATCAGTATTATCCTCACTTGAGTTTGTCATTTTAATAAATTAAATATTTACAAGAAACTGTCTCTTGTCTGCTTTGCTGCAGTATTACTTGAAGCCATCCTCTGCCATGAAAGAATTCACAATGCCTTCACTGATCTAGTATATCACTAGAGTAATTAATTCATTAATTTAATAATTAATAGAAATATTGATCAGTAAAATTAATGAACTGATATTTTATGAGACTGATTGATTGTATGAGACTGATTTAATAATGTAATTGCACCCACATAATTTTGGTGCCTCGTGTGAGGAGTGCAATTGCACCTACATCATCAAACACCTTCAGACACACCATCAAACACCACCAGACACCTTCAGACACGGGTCCGAGGGCATGTCTGAAGGTGTATGTTACTGAATTTTGGTGTCCCGAGTTTTGGTGAATGTTGAGCTGTAGCATGTTTTTGTGGTGTTTATTAATGTGTGTTTGATGGTTCTGTTGGCTCTTGTTGGTGTTTGATTAATGCGTGTGTGGAGAATTTTTGTTGGTCGGTGGTCCTCTGTTGGTTGACTGCTATAACGTACGTGTGTGTGTGTGTATGCGCGTGCCAGTGTTTACTCACAGGCCCTGTGTGTCCTCCACCTCCTTCAGCTGCTCCTTCACCACTCTGTAGTTGGTCTGAATCAGACGCAGACGATCGTGACGCTTTGCATGAGCTCGCCTTAACTCCTCGTTCTCTGCCGTCTGTAACAAACACGCACACCTTTTAATACTTTTGAATGTCCTCTGTTTTGACTCATGACTCTGAGGCCTTTAGTGGTAAAAATAATGCTAACAGTGTAAGTGGTGTGTAAAGGTTCTGCTCACTAAACCCACAGTTTAACTTTCTGAGACAGAAAACTTAAACACACACAAAGTGCTCTCTCCTTCTTTCATGCTTGTCTTTCTTTTCGACTTCTCTTTACTTTTCGAGCGAGAGACACTGATAAGCGTTTCCACGCCAACCTGGCACCTGAGACATAATTACAGCCTGACATTTCACCGGCCGGCCAATGGGGAGAGGCCGACTCCTTCACTCTTTCCTTCACTTCGACTTAAACCTCTCAGCAGGGGAGAAGACAAGCACGGGTGGGGAGGGGTGGGCAGGGGGCAGATTCAGGAGGGGTGGAGGGAGTGCTATGAGGGTCGCTTCCCAAATCGCCTACAAATATTGACCCTTAGCTATTTGAAGAGGATGGAAAAAAAAAAAGAATAAGATAAAAATCCCCACTAAAGATTACATGAGACTTTTCAGGGGTGAACATATAGATTTTCCTGACAAGAAGCGCCCTATTATTCTGACCTTAGTGAGGGCAAGAGCTGGAAGAGGCAAGTCAGATCTGCTTTCTGCATGAGCGGCCAGAACCCAGACGGAGAACACACAGAGAGAGAGAGAGAGAGAGAGAGAGAGAGAGAGAGAGAGAGAGAGAGAGAGAGCTTGTTTACTGCAGCGATGACACGGCAGGCCTGCCAGGCGGGAAAAGCAGCGCCCTGAACCCTGTTATTATTAACAAGGACAAAGAGAACAAGCCCCTCCGCCTGTGTGACAAGTATGGATTTACCGCTCAGATATTCACAAGAGGACAGCAGAGCCTTCAGAAAGAGAGAAAAAAAGAAAAAAAAAGACAAGACAGGAAGGAGAGGGAGCGTGAGCAGCACTGTGGAGCTCTAATGAACGGCCCGGATTGATAGGAGTGTTTCTCGTCAGAGTGACACGGCGTTAGCCACATCATGGAGTACCAAGGGTCCTCAGAAAGGATCGATACACACACACACCACCATGCTCAGCGTGTGATCTGAGCTGGGGCTCGATGAACCTCTAGCTCAACTTCCAGACAACACATGCTCTCTCATCACACCACACACTTCTCTTAACTAACTTTAATTAGCCCACAGCATTGCTGAGTTCTGGACTCTGATTGGACAGAAGGTGTTGATTAATTCTCACTAACAGCAGTTCTGACAGTAGTGCATGTTTATATTAATGCTGTCGTTCTAATATGTTATGGTTTCTATAGTAACAGTTCATTCACAGGGGCGTGTCCAGCAGATGCTCCACTAATGATAGACAGATTAAAAATTGTCAGTATGGTGACATTTTCTTAAAGTGAGGAGAAATGTGTGTGTAACGTCTCTGGAAGGAGTCTCCAGTGTGAGCGTTGTGTAACAGTCAGAGGTGAAGCTAGAACTTTAGTTTTCTGATATCTTCAGGACAGAGGAGTTACACCTTTTCACAGTTTTTCAATAACACTGATTATTTTCCTATAACAGTGTGATACAGGAGGCGTTGATCCCTTCCCAGATTAGAAAGCAGATCATTTGTTTGTTTAATGTTCTGCTGTTGTTCCTCACTCGTTTATTAAAAAGCAACAACCACCTGAGAGTGAAAGACATATGTAAAGGGGAGCCAAGGTCAAAGAGCGAGCAAGTGTGTGTGTGTGTGTGTGTGTGTGTGTGTGTGTGTGTGTGTGTGTGAGAGAGAGAGAGAAGGTCAGCAGAGTGATGCAGATGATTCGTTTAGTGGAGATTGTGGGTCCTGCAGTAGTCTTGAGCCAAAGTAGAGGCTCTCCTGCTGTTTCATTGCCTTCACAGACGGCAAACAAGTGTGTGTGTGTGTGTGTGTGTGTGTGTGTGTGTGTGTGTGTGTGTGTGTGTGTGTGTGTGTGTAGTGGAGGGGAAGAAGGTCAAGTGGAAGACAGAAGGACAACAGCAGTGTGTGTGTGTATGTTCTGAATGAGTCTCTGGTACATCACTGAATCTTCTGTAAATGCCCTGAATAACTCTTGCATTAACCCATCAAGTGTGCAGCATAATACACACTTTAACCTCTTACACACACACGCACAGCTGGTCTAATAAACTCCAGGAGAGTGTTTGTTCTGTGATTAGTGTTAAAGTGACAGCTACTACAAGTGGGAATGGAGTCCTCTTTCTCCTGTCTGTCAATTTATCTGTCTGTCTGTCTGTCTGGAGGTCTTTCTGTATCTGTTCATCTCTCTGCCTCACTATTTTCATTTCTCATTCTGTCTGTCTGTCTTGTGTCATTTCCATTTCTCTCTCTATCTGTGTCACAGGCAGTGAAAGAGACAGAAGAACAGAGACACAGACAGACAGACAGACAGACAGACAGACAGACAGACAGACAGACAGACATGTATGGTCACCTTGAGAGTGAGTAACTGCTCCAACTGCTGGATTTTCTTCTCAGCTGCTTGAATATTGCTTGGAGACACAGACCCTGAACACTGAGAGAGAGAGAGAGAGAGAGAGAGAGAGAGAGAGAGAGAGAGAGAGAGAGAGAGGCATCATTAATCTCATGTGTTCAGTTGTGCTTTAATGTTATAGATGACATGAACTCAATCAGTAACAAAGCAAATGAGACACACACACACACACACACACACACACACACACACACACAGCAGCTTTTAATTGCTCTATCAGGGTCAAGGGAGGAACACACACACACACACACACACACGTGTGTAAAGTGGCAGTGTGAATAGAGGAGGATGTTAATGATGTAGTGCACAGGTGTAAAGAGCAAAGTGAAAGACCAGCAAGGAGTGTTTTACACACACACACACACACACACACACACACACACACACACACACACACACACACACACCTCATGACTGAAGGACCTCTGTGCATGGGGGTGTGTGTGTGTGTGTGTGTGTGTCACATGAACACAGCAGAACACACATTCAACATCACATGATACACTGTGATAATCCTTATTGTAGTGGAAGAAGAGCTGAGGTGTCCTGACAACACACACACACACACAAAAGCATGAGGTAAGTAGAGTCAGGTGTGTTAGTGTGACTCTGTGTGTGTGTGTGTGTGTGTGTGTGTGTGTGTGTGTGTGTGTGTGTGTGTGTGTCTCACTACCTGCTGTGTGTGTGTTCCACAGCTCTGAGTATCAGAGGATGGAGGATGAGACACACACTCTTGACTCTCTGCAGCCTCCACACACTTCTGCTCCGTGTTCTGCTGCGTGCGCGCGCACACACACACACACACACACGCGCACACAATACAAAAATATACACTTAAACATTATATTTTTATTGAAATTTTCTGCAATTAATATTAAAACATTCAATCCTCCGTGTGTGTGTGTGTGTGTGTGTGTGTGTGTGTGTGAGAGAGAGACTATTCTAAGTATTCTAAAGAAAGAAAGTAAATAACACTAATAGTAATTAATTAAAAATACACAATTACTATGCACTGATGGTGTTACACAATATACACAGCAATAAAAAGACGATATAACAAATCCATAAACCAATAAACAAAAGATATTTAAAAGTGTAATAATAAACATGCGATAATCATTTCGCAGTGAAAGATGTACAAATTCTGGTTCTGGTCCAGTCTGTCTGGTCCGGTTTTGGTTAGTTCTGGTCTGATTCAGTTGTGTTTTGGTTCTATTCAATTTTATTCTAATCTGATCTGTTCAGGTCCAGTCTATCCAGCTCCGATCTGTTGGTTTCCACTCTTTGGGTTTGCTCTGACCCGAGAGGTTCTGCTCCATGGTCAACGTGAGGCTGGAGTGTACAGGGAGCCGTGTGACACACAGCCACAACTCGTGCACAGTGTGAGACTACAGTGTATAGTGAGAGTGTATAGTGTAAGACTGGAGTGAACAGTGTGAGACTACAGTGTATAGTGAGAGTGTATAGTGTAAGACTGGAGTGAACAGTGTGAGACTACAGTGTATAGTGAGAGTGTATAGTGTAAGACTGGAGTGTACAGTGTGAGACTACAGTGTATAGTGAGAGTGTATAGTGTAAGACTGGAGTGAACAGTGTGAGACTACAGTGTATAGTGAGAGTGTATAGTGTAAGACTGGAGTGTACAGTGTGAGACTACAGTGTATAGTGAGAGTGTATAGTGTAAGACTGGAGTGTACAGTGTGAGACTACAGTGTATAGTGAGAGTGTATAGTGTAAGACTGGAGTGAACAGTGTGAGACTACAGTGTATAGTGAGAGTGTATAGTGTAAGAGTGGAGTGTACAGTGTGAGACTACAGTGTATAGTGAGAGTGTATAGTGTAAGACTGGAGTGAACAGTGTGAGACTACAGTGTATAGTGAGAGTGTATAGTGTAAGACTGGAGTGTACAGTGTGAGACTACAGTGTATAGTGAGAGTGTATAGTGTAAGACTGGAGTGAACAGTGTGAGACTACAGTGTATAGTGAGAGTGTATAGTGTAAGACTGGAGTGTACAGTGTGAGACTACAGTGTATAGTGAGAGTGTATAGTGTAAGACTGGAGTGTACAGTGTGAGACTACAGTGTATAGTGAGAGTGTATAGTGTAAGACTGGAGTGTACAGTGTGAGACTACAGTGTATAGTGAGAGTGTATAGTGTAAGACTGGAGTGAACAGTGTGAGACTACAGTGTATAGTGAGAGTGTATAGTGTAAGACTGGAGTGAACAGTGTGAGACTACAGTGTATAGTGAGAGTGTATAGTGTAAGACTGGAGTGAACAGTGTGAGACTACAGTGTATAGTGAGAGTGTATAGTGTAAGACTGGAGTGTACAGTGTGAGACTACAGTGTATAGTGAGAGTGTATAGTGTAAGACTGGAGTGTACAGTGTGAGACTACAGTGTATAGTGAGAGTGTATAGTGTAAGACTGGAGTGAACAGTGTGAGACTACAGTGTATAGTGAGAGTGTATAGTGTAAGACTGGAGTGAACAGTGTGAGGGCCCGTTTACACGAGGATGCTGTTGGTTAAAAACGACTAAATATTTTATCGGAAGTGCCTTTCATCTACAGGGGGACGGCGTTTCCGAGGCTGAAAAACGGAAAAAATTGAAAACGCCTTCCAGAGTGGATAAGTTAAAAACGGCCCCCGTTGCATATCCGTCTAAACTACCCAATACGCGAAACTCTGCTCGGATCTGCTCACGTCGGGTACGCGTTTACGTCATACATGTGTCATATACTGTACATGCCAGCCCGGGAAGTAAGAAAGTAAGTAAAAAAGTAAGAGCATGTCTGATTACATCGATCCAACGGACCTTCAAGCTGCTCTGGCAGCTTTAATAAACGTCCAGGAGTCCTTCGAACATCTATACCGAATCTGCACATATACCGTTAATGAACAGAGGCGGGTATAGTATGCTCTTACTTTTTTACTTACTTTCTTACTTACCATAGCCAGAGTAGTCAAAGTTTTCGCGGCGCAGATGTGCAGATCAGTCAAGACGGAAGACGTTGTGCATGCGTGCAGACATAGCGGAGGTCTTTCACAGCACCACCTAGCCGCCTGGCATGCACATCCAATTGAATTCCACACATTTATGCATCACTGTATAGACGCAGATTTCCTCCTTGAAAACGGTCGTGTAGACGCGGAAAAAAGTGAGAACGAAAACGGACTTTTGCGTTTTTGTTTCAGACTGTCCCCGTGTAAAGTGGGCCTTAGACTACAGTGTATAGTGAGAGTGTATAGTGTAAGACTGGAGTGAACAGTGTGAGACTACAGTGTATAGTGAGAGTGTATAGTGTAAGACTGGAGTGAACAGTGTGAGACTACAGTGTATAGTGAGAGTGTATAGTGTAAGACTGGAGTGAACAGTGTGAGGGCCCGTTTACACGAGGATGCTGTTGGTTAAAAACGACTAAATATTTTATCGGAAGTGCCTTTCGTCTACACGGGGACGGCGTTTCCGAGGCTGAAAAACGGAAAAAATTGAAAACGCCTTCCAGAGTGGATAAGTTAAAAACGGCCCCTGTTGCATATCCGTCTAAACTACCCAATACGCGAAACTCTGCTCGGATCTGCTCACGTCGGGTACGCGTTTACGTCATATATATGTCATATACTGTACATGCCAGCCCGGGAAGTAAGAAAGTAAGTAAAAAAGTAAGAGCATGTCTGATTACATCGATCCAACGGACCTTCAAGCTGCTCTGGCAGCTTTAATAAACGTCCAGGAGTCCTTCGAACATCTATACCGAATCTGCACATATACCGTTAATGAACAGAGGCGGGTATAGTATGCTCTTACTTTTTTACTTACTTTCTTACTTACCATAGCCAGAGTAGTCAAAGTTTTTGCAGCGCAGATGTGCAGATCAGTCAAGACGGAAGACGTTGTGCATGCGTGCAGACATAGCGGAGGTCTTTCACAGCACCACCTAGCCGCCTGGCATGCACATCCAATTGAATTCCACACATTTATGCATCACTGTATAGACGCAGATTTCCTCCTTGAAAACGGTCGTGTAGACGCGGAAAAAAGTGAGAACGAAAACGGACTTTTGCGTTTTTGTTTCAGACTGTCCCCGTGTAAAGTGGGCCTTAGACTACAGTGTATAGTGAGAGTGTATAGTGTAAGACTGGAGTGTACAGTGTGAGACTACAGTGTATAGTGAGAGTGTATAGTGTAAGACTGGAGTGAACAGTGTGAGACTACAGTGTATAGTGAGAGTGTATAGTGTAAGACTGGAGTGAACAGTGTGAGACTACAGTGTATAGTGAGAGTGTATAGTGTAAGACTGGAGTGAACAGTGTGAGACTACAGTGTATAGTGAGAGTGTATAGTGTAAGACTGGAGTGAACAGTGTGAGACTACAGTGTATAGTGAGAGTGTATAGTGTAAGACTGGAGTGTACAGTGTGAGACTACAGTGTATAGTGAGAGTGTATAGTGTAAGACTGGAGTGAACAGTGTGAGACTACAGTGTATAGTGAGAGTGTATAGTGTAAGACTGGAGTGTACAGTGTGAGACTACAGTGTATAGTGAGAGTGTATAGTGTAAGACTGGAGTGAACAGTGTGAGACTACAGTGTATAGTGAGAGTGTATAGTGTAAGACTGGAGTGAACAGTGTGAGACTACAGTGTATAGTGTGAGTGTATAGTGTAAGACTGGAGTGTACAGTGTGAGACTACAGTGTATAGTGAGAGTGTATAGTGTAAGACTGGAGTGAACAGTGTGAGACTACAGTGTATAGTGAGAGTGTATAGTGCAAGACTGGAGTGTACAGTGTGAGACTACAGTGTATAGTGAGAGTGTATAGTGTAAGACTGGAGTGAACAGTGTGAGACTACAGTGTATAGTGAGAGTGTATAGTGTAAGACTGGAGTGAACAGTGTGAGACTACAGTGTATAGTGAGAGTGTATAGTGTAAGACTGGAGTGTACAGTGTGAGACTACAGTGTATAGTGAGAGTGTATAGCAGGGGTCACCAAACTACGGCCCGCGGGCCAGATCTGGCCCGCCACCCCCCTTTGACCGGCCCCCCAGCCCCTCTGCCCCCCATCACTTGAACCGGCCCTATGAGGCAATCCCCAAAAGTGGTCATGGCCTATTTTTTTAAATTGCTTTTTGGCAAATAATAACATGTCTGCATCTTGTATTTTGTTGATTTAATCAATTAAAATTGATATTTAGTTATAAAATGAACTATTCATATTTTCCGAATTTTCGTCATATGCTCACGATCAAGCAGTGACAGGCAGCGCACGCGCAGAGAACTGTCAGTGTTCAGGACAGCAAAATGGCTAGCGGTCAGCGAAAAGCTGACAGAGAGTGCAGAGTTTTTAAAGAACAGTGGACCACCGATTATTTTTTCGTTCAGTGTAAGGACCGTGCAGTTTGTCTTGTATGTAAAGAAAGTGTGTCGGTTTTCAAAGAATATAATCTGCGTCGTCACTACGAAACCCGCCACAAAGAGTATGCTAGTTTGCGAGGGCAAACAAGAGAAGACAGGATTCGGAGGATGAAATGCGGACTGGCTGCACAACAGAATGTATTCCTTCGCCAAACCCAGATCAACCAGGCTGCTGTCCGAGCTCGCTATAAGGTAGCTCACCTACTAGCTACACATGGAAAGCCGTTTACTGATGGGGACTTTGTTAAAGTATGCATGCTTGCTGTGGCCGAGGAGGTGTGTCCCGACAAGAAGGATGCGCTCAACGCGGTGAGTCTCTCCGCACCTACTATGACCAGGCGAACCGAAGATTTGGGGGACAACGTGTATGACCAGCTGAATGAGAAAGTGTCAGAATTCGAGTTTTTTGCTTTGGCCATGGATGAGAGCAATGACGTGCAGGACACAGCACAACTGCTGTGATCTATTGATCTATTGCTCATATTATTATAATTTCACTGTTTTTTTTTAAATGTATTTATTTTATAGGCCTATTTATTTGACCTTTATTAAGTGCTGCATATAATTATTATTATTATTATTATTAATAATATCAACAGGCCTACCTACAATTTATAATTTTCCACTCACCTTTGCCAGTGTCAATCACCTCAACTAGGCAGATGTTTCTTACCTTGACAGCTTTGATATTATTTTTATTAGAAAATAAATAAATGGAATATCTGTGGTATTTCAAATTAAAACAAAGTGTGAAGACTCGATTACTACTTTTGCAAACCACTAGTAAAGATAAACAAATATGTGCCAGGAATCAAGTGTTGATATAGTAGTGGGGATATAGTAGTGGGGATATAGTAGTGGGGATATAGTAGTGGGGGATATAGTAGTGGGGATATAGTAGTGGGGATATAGTAGTGGGGGATATAGTAGTGGGGGATATAGTAGTGGGGATATAGTAGTGTTGATATAGTAGTGGGGGATATAGTAGTGTTGATATAGTAGTGGGGGATATAGTAGTGGGGGATATAGTAGTGGGGGATATAGTAGTGGGGGATATAGTAGTGGGGGATATAGTAGTGGGGATATAGTAGTGGGGGATATAGTAGTGGGGGATATAGTAGTGTTGATATAGTAGTGGGGGATATAGTAGTGGGGGATATAGTAGTGGGGGATATAGTAGTGTGGATATAGTAGTGGGGGATATAGTAGTGGGGATATAGTAGTGGGGGATATAGTAGTGGGGATATAGTAGTGTGGATATAGTAGTGTGGATATAGTAGTGTTGATATAGTAGTGGGGGATATAGTAGTGGGGGATATAGTAGTGGGGATATAGTAGTGGGGATATAGTAGTGGGGGATATAGTAGTGGGGGATATAGTAGTGGGGGATATAGTAATGGGGATATAGTAGTGGGGATATAGTAGTGTTGATATAGTAGCGTTGATATAGTAGTGTTGATATAGTAGTGGGGGATATAGTAGTGGGGATATAGTAGTGTGGATATAGTAGCGTTGATATAGTAGTGTTGATATAGTAGTGGGGGATATAGTAGTGGGGGATATAGTAGTGTTGATATAGTAGTGGGGGATATAGTAGTGGGGATATAGTAGTGTGGATATAGTAGTGTTGATATAGTAGTGGGGATATAGTAGTGGGGGATATAGTAGTGGGGATATAGTAGTGTGGATATAGTAGCGTTGATATAGTAGCGTTGATATAGTAGCGTTGATATAGTAGTGGGGGATATAGTAGTGGGGGATATAGTAGTGGGGGATATAGTAGTGGGGGATATAGTAGTGGGGGATATAGTAGTGGGGGATATAGTAATGGGGATATAGTAGTGGGGATATAGTAGTGTGGATATAGTAGCGTTGATATAGTAGTGTTGATATAGTAGTGGGGGATATAGTAGTGGGGATATAGTAGTGTGGATATAGTAGCGTTGATATAGTAGCGTTGATATAGTAGTGTTGATATAGTAGTGGGGGATATAGTAGTGGGGGATATAGTAGTGGGGATATAGTAGTGTGGATATAGTAGTGTTGATATAGTAGTGGGGGATATAGTAGTGGGGATATAGTAGTGTTGATATAGTAGTGGGGATATAGTAGTGGGGGATATAGTAGTGGGGATATAGTAGTGTGGATATAGTAGTGTGGATATAGTAGTGTTGATATAGTAGCGTTGATATAGTAGTGTTGATATAGTAGTGGGGGATATAGTAGTGGGGGATATAGTAGTGTGGATATAGTAGTGTTGATATAGTAGCGTTGATATAGTAGTGTTGATATAGTAGTGGGGATATAGTAGTGGGGGATATAGTAGTGTGGATATAGTAGTGTTGATATAGTAGTGGGGGATATAGTAGTGGGGCTATAGTAGTGTGGATATAGTAGTGTTGATATAGTAGTGGGGATATAGTAGTGGGGGATATAGTAGTGGGGGATATAGTAGTGGGGGATATAGTAGTGGGGGATATAGTAGTGGGGATACAGTAGTGGGGATATAGTAGTGGGGATATAGTAGTGGGGGATATAGTAGTGGGGATACAGTAGTGGGGATACAGTAGTGGGGATACAGTAGTGGGGATATAGTAGTGGGGGATATAGTAGTGGGGATACAGTAGTGGGGATATAGTAGTGGGGATATAGTAGTGGGGATATAGTAGTGGGGATACAGTAGTGGGGATATAGTAGTGGGGATATAGTAGTGGGGGATACAGTAGTGGGGATACAGTGGTGGGGATACAGTAGTGTTGATATAGTAGTGGGGGATACAGTAGCGGGGATACAGTAGCGGGGATACAGTAGCGGGGATACAGTAGCGGGGGATATAGTAGTGGGGATATAGTAGTGGGGGATATAGTAGCGGGGATACAGTAGTGGGGATATAGTAGTGGGGGATATAGTAGTGGGGATATAGTAGTGGGGATATAGTAGTGTTGATATAGTAGTGGGGATATAGTAGTGGGGATATAGTAGTGTTGATATAGTAGTGGGGATATAGTAGTGGGGGATATAGTAGTGGGGATATAGTAGTTTGGATATAGTAGTGTGGATATAGTAGTGTGGATATAGTAGTGTGGATATAGTAGTGGGGATATAGTAGTGTGGATATAGTAGTGGGGATATAGTAGTGTTGATATAGTAGTGGGGATATAGTAGTGGGGGATATAGTAGTGTGGATATAGTAGTGGGGATATAGTAGTGTTGATATAGTAGTGGGGATATAGTAGTGGGGATATAGTAGTGTGGATATAGTAGTGTGGATATAGTAGTGGGGATATAGTAGTGTTGATATAGTAGTGTTGATATAGTAGTGGGGATATAGTAGTGGGGATATAGTAGTGGGGGATATAGTAGTGTGGATATAGTAGTGGGGATATAGTAGTGTTGATATAGTAGTGGGGATATAGTAGTGTTGATATAGTAGTGGGGATATAGTAGTGTGGATATAGTAGTGTTGATATCGTAGTGGGGGATATAGTAGTGGGGATATAGTAGTGGGGATATAGTAGTGTGGATATAGTAGTGGGGATATAGTAGTGTGGATATAGTAGTGTTGATATAGTAGTGGGGGATATAGTAGTGGGGATATAGTAGTGGGGATATAGTAGTGTTGATATAGTAGTGTTGATATAGTAGTGGGGATATAGTAGTGTTGATATAGTAGTGGGGGATATAGTAGTGGGGATATAGTAGTGGGGATATAGTAGTGTGGATATAGTAGTGGGGATATAGTAGTGGGGATATAGTAGTGGGGATATAGTAGTGTTGATATAGTAGTGGGGGATATAGTAGTGGGGATATAGTAGTGGGGATATAGTAGTGGGGATATAGTAGTGGGGATATAGTAGTGGGGATATAGTAGTGGGGATATAGTAGTGGGGATATAGTAGTGTTGATATAGTAGTGGGGATATAGTAGTGTGGATATAGTAGTGGGGATATAGTAGTGGGGATATAGTAGTGGGGATATAGTAGTGGGGGATATAGTAGTGGGGATATAGTAGTGGGGATATAGTAGTGGGGATATAGTAGTGGGGATATAGTAGTGGGGATATACTAGTGGGGATATAGTAGTGGGGGATATAGTAGTGGGGGATATAGTAGTGGGGATATAGTAGTGGGGATATAGTAGTTTGGATATAGTAGTGGGGATATAGTAGTGTGGATATAGTAGTGGGGATATAGTAGTGTGGATATACTAGTGGGGATATAGTAGTGTGGATATAGTAGTGGGGATATAGTAGTGTGGATATAGTAGTGGGGATATAGTAGTGTTGATATAGTAGTGTTGATATAGTAGTGTTGATATAGTAGTGGGGATATAGTAGTGGGGGATATAGTAGTGGGGATATAGTAGTTTGGATATAGTAGTGTGGATATAGTAGTGTGGATATAGTAGTGGGGGATATAG
Organism: Neoarius graeffei; assembly: GCF_027579695.1. NCBI lineage: Eukaryota > Metazoa > Chordata > Actinopteri > Siluriformes > Ariidae > Neoarius > Neoarius graeffei. Next base: position 97,660,080 of record NC_083575.1, on the reverse strand, counting down.
TAGTGGGGATATAGTAGTTTGGATATAGTAGTGGGGATATAGTAGTGTGGATATAGTAGTGGGGATATAGTAGTGTTGATATAGTAGTGGGGATATAGTAGTGTTGATATAGTAGTGGGGGATATAGTAGTGTGGATATAGTAGTGGGGATATAGTAGTGGGGATATAGTAGTGTGGATATAGTAGTGGGGATATAGTAGTGTTGATATAGTAGTGTGGATATAGTAGTGGGGATATAGTAGTGGGGGATATAGTAGTGTGGATATAGTAGTGGGGATATAGTAGTGTTGATATAGTAGTGGGGATATAGTAGTGGGGATATAGTAGTGTTGATATAGTAGTGGGGATATAGTAGTGGGGATATAGTAGTGGGGATACAGTAGTGGGGATATAGTAGTGGGGATATAGTAGTGGGGGATATAGTAGTGGGGATATAGTAGTGTGGATATAGTAGTGGGGGATATAGTAGTGGGGATATAGTAGTGTGGATATAGTAGTGTTGATATAGTAGTGTTGATATAGTAGTGGGGATATAGTAGTGTTGATATAGTAGTGGGGATATAGTAGTGGGGATATAGTAGTTTGGATATAGTAGTGTGGATATAGTAGTGTGGATATAGTAGTGGGGGATATAGTAGTGGGGATATAGTAGTTTGGATATAGTAGTGGGGATATAGTAGTGTGGATATAGTAGTGGGGATATAGTAGTGTTGATATAGTAGTGGGGATATAGTAGTGTTGATATAGTAGTGGGGGATATAGTAGTGTGGATATAGTAGTGGGGATATAGTAGTGGGGATATAGTAGTGTTGATATAGTAGTGGGGATATAGTAGTGGGGGATATAGTAGTGTGGATATAGTAGTGGGGATATAGTAGTGTTGATATAGTAGTGGGGATATAGTAGTGTTGATATAGTAGTGGGGATATAGTAGTGGGGATATAGTAGTGTGGATATAGTAGTGGGGATATAGTAGTGTGGATATAGTAGTGGGGGATATAGTAGTGGGGATATAGTAGTGGGGGATATAGTAGTGGGGATATAGTAGTGTGGATATAGTAGTGGGGATATAGTAGTGTTGATATAGTAGTGGGGGATATAGTAGTGTGGATATAGTAGTGTGGATATAGTAGTGGGGATATAGTAGTGTGGATATAGTAGTGTTGATATAGTAGTGGGGGATATAGTAGTGGGGATATAGTAGTGGGGGATATAGTAGTGGGGATATAGTAGTGTGGATATAGTAGTGTGGATATAGTAGTGTTGATATAGTAGTGGGGGATATAGTAGTGGGGATATAGTAGTGTGGATATAGTAGTGGGGATATAGTAGTGTGGATATAGTAGTGGGGATATAGTAGTGGGGATATAGTAGTATGGATATAGTAGTGGGGGATATAGTAGTGGGGATATAGTAGTGTTGATATAGTAGTGGGGGATATAGTAGTGGGGATATAGTAGTGTGGATATAGTAGTGGGGATATAGTAGTGGGGATATAGTAGTGGGGATATAGTAGTGTTGATATAGTAGTGGGGGATATAGTAGTGGGGATATAGTAGTGGGGATATAGTAGTGGGGATATAGTAGTGTGGATATAGTAGTGGGGGATATAGTAGTGGGGATATAGTAGTGTTGATATAGTAGTGGGGGATATAGTAGTGGGGATATAGTAGTGGGGATATAGTAGTGGGGATATAGTAGTGGGGATATAGTAGTGGGGGATATAGTAGTGGGGATATAGTAGTGGGGATATAGTAGTGTGGATATAGTAGTGGGGGATATAGTAGTGTTGATATAGTAGTGGGGGATATAGTAGTGGGGATATAGTAGTGGGGATATAGTAGTGGGGATATAGTAGTGGGGGATATAGTAGTGGGGATATAGTAGTGGGGATATAGTAGTGGGGATATAGTAGTGGGGATATAGTAGTGGGGATATAGTAGTGGGGATATAGTAGTGGGGATATAGTAGTGTGGATATAGTAGTGGGGATATAGTAGTGGGGATATAGTAGTGGGGATATAGTAGTGGGGATATAGTAGTGGGGATATAGTAGTGGGGATATAGTAGTGGGGATATAGTAGTGTTGATATAGTAGTGGGGGATATAGTAGTGGGGATATAGTAGTGGGGATATAGTAGTGGGGATATAGTAGTGGGGATATAGTAGTGGGGATGGCCGTGCCAGGCTAGTAATCTCTACTACACAATGAGGCCTGCTGGTGGTCATATTTGTCTGGGTCATACAATTCTATGTGATATAGCTGACCCGACCCCGGCCCCCCCCATCACAGTCAGGAACGACAATGTGGCCCCCAGAGAAAAAAGTTTGGTGACCCCTGGTGTATAGTGTAAGACTGGAGTGAACAGTGTGAGACTACAGTGTATAGTGAGAGTGTATAGTGTAAGACTGGAGTGAACAGTGTGAGACTACAGTGTATAGTGAGAGTGTATAGTGTAAGACTGGAGTGAACAGTGTGAGACTACAGTGTATAGTGAGAGTGTATAGTGCAAGACTGGAGTGTCCAGTGTGAGACTACAGTGTATAGTGAGAGTGTATAGTGTAAGACTGGAGTGAACAGTGTGAGACTACAGTGTATAGTGAGAGTGTATAGTGTAAGACTGGAGTGAACAGTGTGAGACTACAGTGTATAGTGAGAGTGTATAGTGTAAGACTGGAGTGAACAGTGTGAGACTACAGTGTATAGTGAGAGTGTATAGTGTAAGACTGGAGTGAACAGTGTGAGACTACAGTGTATAGTGAGAGTGTATAGTGTAAGACTGGAGTGAACAGTGTGAGACTACAGTGTATAGTGAGAGTGTATAGTGCAAGACTGGAGTGTCCAGTGTGAGACTACAGTGTATAGTGAGAGTGTATAGTGTAAGACTGGAGTGAACAGTGTGAGACTACAGTGTATAGTGAGAGTGTATAGTGTAAGACTGGAGTGAACAGTGTGAGACTACAGTGTATAGTGAGAGTGTATAGTGTAAGACTGGAGTGAACAGTGTGAGACTACAGTGTATAGTGAGAGTGTATAGTGTAAGACTGGAGTGAACAGTGTGAGACTACAGTGTATAGTGAGAGTGTATAGTGTAAGACTGGAGTGAACAGTGTGAGACTACAGTGTATAGTGAGAGTGTATAGTGCAAGACTGGAGTGTCCAGTGTGAGACTACAGTGTATAGTGAGAGTGTATAGTGTAAGACTGGAGTGTACAGTGTGAGACTACAGTGTATAGTGAGAGTGTATAGTGTAAGACTGGAGTGAACAGTGTGAGACTACAGTGTATAGTGAGAGTGTATAGTGTAAGACTGGAGTGTACAGTGTGAGACTACAGTGTATAGTGAGAGTGTATAGTGTAAGACTGGAGTGAACAGTGTGAGACTACAGTGTATAGTGAGAGTGTATAGTGTAAGACTGGAGTGAACAGTGTGAGACTACAGTGTATAGTGAGAGTGTATAGTGTAAGACTGGAGTGTAGCACTACAGTTAGTAAATGAAACAGACTCCATGTTAAACTTTTCCCTGCTTTAATCTTGTCTCTCTCGTCTGTGCCACATTCTCAACTGTAAAACTGAAACGATATGACGGGGGGATCATTAGCGTCGTCTGACAGCCTCAGCACCTGCATTTTCTCACCGAGTCGAGAAGTAATGAAAGATACAGCAGGACTGTCATCACCTTTTGAGTTCCTGATCACATTATCAAAACTACAGTGGCGCTTGGCATCTGGGTGTGACCTTGTTAACTGCCAGGGTAATTAAGTTTAACCAATTGGGAGCAAGGATGATAAATTATTAGCGGGAAGATTTTGTTCACGTTTTATTAAATTGGCCTGTCAAAGGGGGTCGGCCAAATTATCTGGGGCCTCGTTTGCTGGAAGCCGGCCATATTGCCGCATCTGTTACAATTATTTATAATTTCAAGCAGTCCCTTTCACAAAAAAGAAACAAACGGAAAAAAAACCCAGAGTTCGGCAGCAGCAACAGTAACCACATGAAGCAATTTACAAATTATCTGATGAGGGAGTGTTTGAGGGCTTTTCTCTCATTTCTCGCCAGCAGAGGAGAGACAGAGAGAGAGAGAGAGAGAGAGAGAGAGGTGTAATTACAGAACGCGATTAGGCTCTTGTGGGATCTGGCTGGGCAAGAACATATGGACGGGTTTGTGATTTTGCTCCCTGAGGCTCGTGACCCGTCTGCTGCATGCGAATGAGAACGAATTTCAGTTAACTCTGAAAATCCACCATTTACATAGAAAAACAAACCGGACCGACAACACTGCGCAAACACAGGACCCAAATCCCACACAGAACCTGAGCAACTGAAATCAAGCCCATGGACCACAACACAAGCAGAATAATTAAAATACAAACTCAAGAATAAAATCAGACCCAAAAAACAGAAGGAAAAGAAAATAAACCAGGCACAAAACCAGAATACAGGAAAAAGGAACCAGGCCCAGAACTTAAAATGAAGTAAAGCATGCAAAATAAAAACTGAATAACAAATGTTTAATGTTATTTCATTTGTGTTTAACTGGTTAGCTTTAGTTATACAGTATTTAGATATAGCTACCATCATTTCTGCACAACTAAACAAAAACATTTAAACAAACAAAAAAAGTTTGAGAGGCCAAAAGAGGAAACAGTTCCAGTCACTACATGCTCACAAGAGACAAACTACACTGATCAGCCATAACATTATGACCACTGACAGGTGAAGTGATGATCTGTGTATTAGGCAGCAGGAGATCAGTCAGTTGTTGAAGTTGATGTGTTGGAAGCAGGAAAAATGGGCGAGTGTGTGAGGATCTGAGCGACTTTGACGAGGGCCAAACTGTGACGGTGAGATGACTGGGTCTGAACATCTACAAAATGGCCCGTCCTGTGGGGTGTTCCCAGTATGCAGTGGTTAGTATCGAACAAAAGTGGTCCAAAGAAGGACAACCGGTGAACCAGTTACAGGGTCATAGGTGTCGAAGGCTCACCGATTGGCATGGGGCACAAAGGCTTGCCCATATGGTCCAATCCCACAGAAGAGCTACTGTAGCACAAACTGCTGAAAAGGTTAATGACAGAAAGGAGTCAGAACACACAGTGCATCACAGCTTGCTGCGTCTGGAGCTGCGTAGCTGCAGAGCGGTCAGAGAACCCATACCGACCCTGCACACCTACAGTGGGGCACATGGGCATCAGAACTGGACCATGGAGCAAAGGAAGAAGGTGTCCTGGTCTGATGAATCACGTTTTCTTCTCCATCGTGTGGACAGCCGGGTGTATGTGTGTGTGTCGCTGACCTGAGGAAGCGATGGCACCAGGATGCACTATGGGAAGAAGGTGAGCCGGAGGAGGCAGTGCGATGCTCTGGGTAATGTTCCATTGGGAAACCTTGGTCCTGGTGTTCATGTGGATGTTACACAGTTCATTCCTTCATGGTAAGAGTATTCCGGAATGGCAGTGGCCTCTTTCAGCAGGAGAACGAACCCTGACACACTGCAGAATCTGTTCAGGAACGGTTTGAGGATCATGACAAAGGTCAAGGTGTTCACTTGACCTCCAAATTCCCCAGACCTCGATCCGAATGAGCATCTGTGGGATGTGCTGGACAAACATGTCTGATCCATGGAGCCTATAAGACCTCACAACCTGCAGGACTTAAAGGAGCTGCTGCTCACATCTTGGTGCCAGAAACCACAGCACACCTTCAGAAGTCTCGTTGGTGGAACAAGGGGGACCTACACAATACTAGATTCTGATCATGAACAAACAAGGAAACAGTCTCTGGCACAAAATGAGGGAGAGCCCTGAAGAGGAACCAGACTCCAAAAAGAGCCCATCCCCTTCTGGATGACACGTTGATCAATGATTCTTATTTGTTTATATATATTTAAAACAACATGAAGTTCACTGGTTAATTGCTACGACATGGTGTGTGATATTTCTCTCTCTGCTTCATCAGAGTGAAACATTTCAAGCCCAAACACACTGGTGGGCTCTCAGTATGCGGCATGCACACACACACACACACACACTCCTGATCAAAGGAAACATGGCTACTCTCCTAAACATGACCCCACATAACAAGCTGTGTGTGTGTGTCTCTCTCTGACACTTCAATTATACATCTGACAGCTCCTGAGTTCGATAATGCTAATCTCACTCACTCACTCTCACACACACACACACACGGATCACTATGAGAGGATGATACAACTTTCATCACCTCTCTCTCAAGACTTAACAAACTGTCTTACATTATTTTCCATCTTCTTAACTTTGTAAGAAAGAATGTAAAAAAGACGAAAAAAATTGCTAAAACGAACAAAATCACGACGATATTAAAGGTCAATTTAATTGATTAATCTGTGCTCCAAACACAACTGTGTGACACAAACATACACTTTAATTCAGTACACGCTCATCTCAATGGTACATTTATAAACCAATCAAATGTAGTGCATTATGGGCAATACACACACTCCCTCGCATCTTATGACCACTACATCACCAAATACGCACCACCAGGAAGTGAGTGTCATGCTAATCTCTGGAACAGAGACAGAAATGTTCAAATCACCAAGAAATGATGTACTCGTGAATTTTGGTATGTGAAACGGAGCCTTAAAGTGATGGGCATTCTAATAAAAACACTAACTATCCATCATCTCCAGGTCTCCTTCACCCAATGCGAAGAACCTAGGGGTTGTGTTCGATGACAAACTCTCCTCCTCAGCGAATATTGCTGCAGTGACCCAAATGTGTAGATTCCTCTCCTCTACAACAGCCGAAGGATCCGCCCTTTTCATACCACCTACTCTACTCAGCTCCTGGTCCAAGCACTGATCATCTCTCTCTTGGACTACTGCAGCTCTCTCCTTGCTGGCCTTCCAGCTTCTGCCTCAGACCCCAACAGCTCATCCAGAATGCTGCAGCTCGCCTGGTCTACAACCTCCCTCGTTCTTCCCATGTCACCCCTCTGCTTGCCGACCTGCACTGGTTACCTGTCGCAGCTCACATCAAACTTAAGACATTGGTGCCAATTTCCCAGGCTCTCAAGGGATTAGGGCCAGCATACCTCCAGAGTCTGATCTGCCCCTACACACCAGCCAGATCCCTATGCTCTGCTACTACTGGTCGCCTGGCCCCTCCTCCTCTCCGCTCCTGCCCAGCCCACTCAAGACTGCTGTCTGTCCTGGTTCCCCATTGGTGGAATGACCTTCCCATTGAGGTCAGAACTGCCGACTCCCTGACCACCTTCAAGCGCAGACTGAAGACTCACCTCTTCAGGCCGCACCTCTCCCCTTCCTCCCTGCCCACTGTGTAACTGCGTTTCGGTCTTGACCAACCCAGGCTGTGTACTGCCTCGCCCGGGCTTAGCTGTTTTGAGTTGTACTTTATATATGGTTGGTTTGTTTCCTTGGCTGTTTGAATGTTGGTACTTCAACAGAATATTACACTAGGTATCGTTGTCACTTGTTCAGTTGGCACTAAAACTTTCTTGTCTCGAAGTTCAGCACTTTGTGTACCCGACTTTTACACTCGTTGTACGTCGTTCTGGATAAGAGCGTCTGCTAAATGCCACGTAATGTAATAATTTAGAGTGGGCAAAAACACACTGCATTCCACTGAATTCCACACAGGACTTTACACTCACAACCCACACTGCAAACCTGACTGTTCAGAGCGTAGTGCACTGGGAAGGCAGCACAATCTGGGTCGCGGCACCACACTGTACATTTCAGCTAAAGCTGCCTTTAGGCTCCGCCTACTCAGAATTTTCACATCACCACGTTCAGACCATTCGGTGCCTTCATACATCACATTCAGCTGGACAACAACAGAACAACCGATACCATCTTTTAAACTTAACTACATTCCAAAAATTGTACAAAAATATCAGAAAAGCACGAGCCCTGTTCTTCTGAAGTCTGGAATGCAATTTTTCTTATTTCTGTGCTTTTTATAAACATGACTGTGCTGGTTCTTTCTTGGGTAGCCTTAGGACTCCATTTGCGAAGAACAATGTGCACTCAAGTCTCCATCAGTGAACAGTTCATAAAATAACATTGGTTATTTAAGGGTTCCTGTCTGAGTCTGGTTCTTCTCAAGGTTTCTTCATTTCTTCTCAGGGAGTTTTTCCTCACCACTCTCACGTCTTGTTTACTAGTTCAGAATAAATCCATAAATTAAAAATTTATAGCTGGAATTTATATATATTTCTGTTAAGTTGCTTTGTGAGCATGTCCATTGTTAAAAGTATCATAAAAAACTAAAACGGGATTGAATTCTTCAGAAGGTGCTGATTAAGGTTCCATCACTCAGGACACAAACTAGGCAGTATTTAGGAAAAGTCCTCCAAATGATCCACATATGGGACGAATATGAAGTAGGGATGGACTACCATTAAGGGGTTAATTATTTAGGCATTAGTATTAAACTGTGCTGGTGCTGAATACTGAAATGACTATTCAGGGATGCGTTATTCCTGCTCCTATATGAGGCTTGTGGAAAAATATGACAAAGAAAAACTGAGTCTGGTCATGATTTGATCTGAAGAGCAGCAGTGTTGTGATTGGTCAACTGAGGATAAGAAAATGTCAGAAGTGGACCCTTTGTACTCTCATGCAGGCAGGAGCAAGCAGTTGGATACAAGGTTTATTTCCAGAGGATTACTGGTACCCATGAACCATGATATAAAGTCATCGTATTTCTACACTGGCTATGTTTTGTCACAACTGAACTTCACGGTCATCTACTATTGTAAGATGTATGGCAAACACTGTCTCACAATGTTAGCAAAAGAGAAAATAAATTCATGGATTGGCCCCGTGACTCAGATTTGCTTCAAAACTTACTGGGTTCTTCCTTGGCCCATGCTACACCCTTCCACCAAGTTTCAGGGAAATCGTGTGGGTAGGTTTAGTGTAATCCTGCTTACAGCCAGATAAACAAACAAACTGCATCAAAAACATACCCTCCTTAGTGGACGTTAACAATAACATGGTAGCGTTTAGACAGAACCTTAAAACACCTGGGGTTCTAGTAAGAACATTAAGCAGCCATAAGGTCTATATTTTGCAACAGAATCATTCAAGCCTGAGGTTTTAGCAGGAACTCGAAGCAGACATGAGTTCTAGAGGCAGCAACAGAACCTTAATATGGCTGAATTTCAAGAAAGAACACTAAGCAGCCATGAGAGTTCTAGAGTAGGCAACGGAAACTTAATATGGCTGAATTTCAAATACAAACACTTTGTAAGAAGTTTAGCATTTGGGATGAAGCCTTACTCTGCTATGAAGTTCCAATGAGAAATCTTCACAGGCATGAGCACTAAAATTTACAACATAACCTTTAAATAAAACTTTGGGCATTTAACACACTAACTAGACAGCATTTGGGATGGAACCTTAAAATGGCTTAGGTTCTATTACAAGTACCAAGTAGGCACCTTTTGGGCCTGAACCTCAAAACTGATAAAGCTTGAGTAAGAAATCTGAGCAGGTATGAGGTTTAGAGTTTTAAGGGAAGCTTTTAAAGGGCCAAAGTTCTAGCAAGAACACGAGGCAAGATTTGTGCCTTAAAACAGCTAATGTTTTAGTGAGAAGAGTAATTTAAGCAGAAGCCGTACAATGTCTGGCATGGCATCACACCAAATCTCTCACTAACGACAGCTGTGCAGGATGGAGGGGTGCGTGTAGATGTGTGTGTGGTTTCACTCTGAATTGCTGCCCAGTACAATTAAGATTTGGACTTTAGAGCCCAGGAAGTGTGTGGTGTGGTGTGATGGATGGTGACCTGAAACACGCACTCCCGATTAGAGCAGAGTGCAGCCAGAAATGCACCAATGGGAGATCCCTATCTGGGGCTGCTGTGGCAGCAGACCACCTGGCAATGGTAGCTGAGTAGGCAAAAAAAAAAAACCCACACACTGCATTCCACCCGAATCCACACAGACTTTCGACTCATGATCCACATCCCAAACCTCATCGTAACACTTCATTTCTGCAGCATAATCCGGGTCACGGCACCAAGCGGACATGAACGTTCCCTCAAACCGTCTCACCATTTCCTAATCATCTCAAAATTAAAAGTGCTTTAAGTCTCCGTCTCTTTCAAATACTAGATCCTGCTAATTAAAGGCAAATCTTAATGATAGTTGTAGTTCTGATATGATGTAGATCCCACAGCACTGTTTAATTCTGGATTCTGATTTCAGAATGTAATTCGGGTAAAGTGTGAGAACCTGCTTGCTTTTTTTGGTCGTATTACTTTATATCTTAGAAATAATAAACATCATGGTGGTACCAGTAACTCAAAAATTGCTCAAAGGATGTAGTCATGAAGCAACTGATCCTTCAGTCTCACAGCTGCATCTGGAGATGTACAGTGGTGCTTGAAAGTTTGTGAACCCTTTAGAATTTTCTATATTTCTGCATAAATATGACCTAAAACATCATCAGATTTTCACACAAGTCCTAAAAGTAGATAAAGAGAACCCAGTTAAACAAATGAGACAAAAATATTATACTCGGTCATTTACTTATTGAGGAAAATGATCCAATATTACATATCTGTGAGTGGCAAAAGTATGTGGACCTCTAGGACTAGCAGTTAATTTGAAGGTGAAATTAAGCTAGCCGATCCACGCGGTACCGAACCGACCCATTTCAGAGCCGACTCCCGACAGGGCACGCACATATCCCCGACTAACTCACGACTGAAAGAAAGCAGAGGTTAATATCTTGGGCCATTATTAAAAAATGTTCTGTTTCCGGTCCACCGGCCGGGTGAGTGCCGTTTGTGCGGGTGAAATTTTTTTAATGCCGTTTTTTCGACATTTTTTTCGGGTTCGTAAATCTAAAATCGAACTTGACATTTCCGCATTCCCAGGGCTTTCCACTAAGGCTCATACTAGCCAGCCATGACAAATAAGTAGCCAGCCGGGGGGAGGAAACACAAAATAAACTCCTGTGCACGCAGTTCCCAGGATTAAATGTATTTTCCACAGACCATTTATTTATTCACTTTACTCAAATACAAAGTAAAATGGCAGTAAATCTTCTTTCTTTTCTTGCGTATTGCATCATGAGGCGTTCCTGGCTTATAAATCTCTTATTTTCGGTGCATGACACATTCACGCAACTGAGCATGCGCCGAATGCGCGTGCACACCGCATGTCGGGGCGCGGATCTCCCTTGATCAACGGTTCAGTTTGACATTATTGTCAGTCCGTTCATTTTTCGAAAAGATGGAAGTCACATGATCATGAAATATCACGTGTTATACGCGAAAGATATGATTGGCTATTGCTAGCGACTCTCGCCGATCAGTCTGGCTCCCGATTAGTTTTTCGAATCGGCTGTGAGATGAGTCGGTACCATCGAAAACTAGTCTTTACGCCTGACTCGCGACTTCAGTTGGCTCAGTACGCTGAAAATCGGCGTAGTGTGCGGCTAGCTTTAGAGTCAGGTGTTTTCAATCAATGGGATGACAATCAGGTGTGAGTGGGCACCCTGTTTTATTTAAAGAACAGGGATCTATCAAAGTCTGATCTTCATAACACATGTTTGTGGAAGTGTATCATGGCACGAACAAAGGAGATTTCTGAGGACCTCAGAAAAAGTGTTGTTGATGCTCATCAGGCTGGAAAAGGTTACAAAACCATCTCTAAAGAGTTTGGACTCCACCAATCCACAGTCAGATAGATTGTGTACAAATGGAGGAAATTCAAGACCATTGTTACCCTCCCCAGGAGTGGTCGACCAACAAAGATCACTCCAAGAGCAAGGCGTGTCATAGCCGGTGATGTCACAAAGGACCACAGGGTAACTTCTAAGCAACTGAAGGCCTCTCTCACATTGGTTAATGTTAATGTTCATGAGTCCACCATCAGGAGAACACTGAACAGCAATGGTGTGCATGGCAGGGTTGCAAGGAGAAAGCCACTGCTCTCCAAAAAGAACATTGCTGCTCATCTACAGTTTGCTAAAGATCATGTGGACAAGCCAGAAGGCTATTGGAAAAATGTTTTGTGGACGGATGAGACCAAAATAGAACTTTTTGGTTTAAATAAGAAGCGTTATGTTTGGAGAAAGGAAAACACTGCATTTCGGCATAAGAACCTTATCCCATCTGTGAAACATGGTGGTGGTAGTATCATGGTTTGGACCTGTTTTGCTGCATCTGGGCCAGGACGGCTTGCCATCATTGATGGAACAATGAATTCTGAATTATACCAGCGAATTCTAAAGGAAAATGTCAGGACATCTGCCCATGAACTGAATCTCAAGAGAAGGTGGGTCATGCAGCAAGACAACAACCCTAAGCACACAAGTCGTTCTACCAAAGAATGGTTAAAGAAGAATAAAGTGAATGTTTTGGAATGGCCAAGTCAAAGTCCTGACCTTAATCCAATGGAAATGTTGTGGAAGGACCTGAAGCGAGCAGTTCATGTGAGGAAACCCACCAACATCCCAGAGTTGAAGCTGTTCTGTACGGAGGAACGGGCTAAAATTCCTCCAAGCCGGTGTGCAGGACTGATCAACAGTTACCGCAAACGTTTAGTTGCAGTTATTGCTGCACAAGGGGGTCACACCAGATACTGAAAGCAAAGGGTCACATACTTTTGCCACTCGCAGATATGTAATATTGGATCATTTTCCTCAATAAATAAATGACCAAGTATAATATTTTTGTCTCATTTGTTTAACTGGGTTCTCTTTATCTACTTTTAGGACTTGTGTGAAAATCTGATGATGTTTTAGGTCATATTTATGCAGAAATATAGAAAATTCTAAAGGGGTCACAAACTTTCAAGCACGACTTGTGAAATAAAAATGAGTGTTACTGCAGCGGTGAACTGTAGAGAGTCCGGAAAGTGTGTTTCTGTGCCTCCTGCTTCTTTACCTCCTCGGCACATTGCTCAAAGCCCCTTCATTTAAATCTCTCTCTCACACGCGCACACACACCGAGTGAGTGAGAGCGCGAGCGAGCGAGCAATCCCCCACCAACCTGCACTTTGATCATCTCCATCACAGACTCGCAAACATTTAAAATTAAAATGTAACCCCGTTCAAAAAAAAAAAACCAGTGCATTAGGATAGTACAGGTGTTCTAGTTGTTACAGAATTCCAGATTACGCAGGCACACACACTGCTGCCAGAGTAAATTACCACTGAAAGCCTCACGGACCGTGCTGCACTTTGGGATACCTGATCCGCTCACTTTGATGTGCACGAGTTAAGAAGAAGTTGAGAAACAAAGCTGTGACGTGTGTTCAGTAAACACGAGTCAATATTAATGCAAAGCCTCGAATCCGTGAATCTGCAGTCACACCAAAAATACTGTATGCTACCACACACACACTTTCTCCGTTTCCTGGAATGCAGCCCTGCAGATCTGAACAGTAATTACTGAGGGAACTTTGCCTAGTTGTATTTAATGACTCGCTAATTGATCCATTTATATTTGAACGCCAAAAGCTGAATTAATGGACATTAACAAAAGAGGAAGGAGGGATTCTCTCTCTCTCTCTCACACACACACACACACACGGCCGCTCTCCTTAATGACGCTGAGCTTTTAACTAAAAATCAGCATGTAGAAAAAAAATTCGACATCTAGATTATGTTCTGTCCCTGAACACGTCCTGGCACTGAGCGGTGTAAAGCCACCTGTGGTCCTTTAGGTACTGCAAGGGCGAGAACATGATAACAAACGTCATTAATCATAATTTCACACGCTCAAGTCCGAAGCTGTTGTCAGTTCTGACCATGGGTATTGAGTCTAATCTCAGAAAAACTATAAAATCAGCTCTTATTTTTGTTAAAATACACCACTGCAGGAGAAGTGCAATTTTAAAAACAAAAATATCACAATCTTTACCAGCTGATATTCTTAGAAATAAAATGACTTTTAGTTCAATAAGGCTTCATTTAAATAAAAATATACATACATATATTTCCATATTTAATAATTAATTCCACCTTTAATTTCCACAGTAACACAAAACAAAAAAATAGTCTTTGGATAATGATAGACTTTTTACAGAAGAGTCAGAATATAATTTTTTTCAAGTTTTTTGTGTTTCATAAAATTTAACAGATGTACGAATTATCCACATTTTAACAAATTCTTTTGTAATATTCTTTCGATTTGGCACAGAAATGAACATTTTCTGAAATTTTGGTACTGAATACAGAATTATGAGGGGGGAAAAAAGCACAGCGTGATTTTAATATTTGGATAAGAGATTCATAAAGGACAGTGACAGATCTACTGTAAGTCAAGAAGGTTCAGATAATGTGGCAGTAAGCCATGTACAATAAACAGTAACATTTATTCCCACTGAACTCTAAGTAAATTCATGTTTTCACAGTTTAATAGAAGACATGGTATGTACTGTCTCACGAAAATGATTTATTTTAAATGTTTAAGTTATTTTAGGACATTTAGGTAGGACTTTCTGGGTAATAATTGAATTAAAAACATGAGCTGTGTTCACGAAAGGAGGTGGAGTTTCTCAGGAGGGTGTGGCCTAGTGATGGGCACAATATTGACGAATGACCTTATCAATTAACGAAACAAAAATTTTATGAATGAACTTTCTTTGACATTAAATCAAAAAGTGCACTTTGTATACTGTGTTTACAAGGGCACTCGCTCTATGACACGCTGTAGGGTGCGGCGCTCGTGCTATGACCCTCTGCGGGGTACCGTGCTAGCCCTGGGACACTCCGCGGGGTGCCGTGCTCGCCTTAGGACACTCCGTAGGGTGCAGCGCTCGCTCTACAACATACTGTAGGGCGCGGTGCTCACTCTACGACCCTCCATAGGATGCGGCGCTCGCTCTACGACCCTCCGTAGGGTGCAGCGCTCACTCTACGACCCTCCATAGGGCGCAGAGCTCGCTCTACGACCCTCCATAGGGCGCGGAGCTCACTCTACGACCCACCGTAGGGCGCGGAGCTCGCTCTACGACCCTCTGTGGGGCGCGGAGCTCACTCTACGACCCTCCGTGGGGCGCGGAGCTCACTCTACGACCCTCCGTGGGGCGCGGAGCTCACTCTACGACCCTCCATAGGGCGCAGAGCTCGCTCTACGACCCTCCGTAGGGCGCGGAGCTCGCTCTACGACCCACCGTAGGGCGCGGAGCTCGCTCTACGACCCTCTGTGGGGCGCAGAGCTCGCTCTACGACCCTCCGTAGGGCGCGGAGCTCGCTCTACGACCCTCTGTGGGGCGCAGAGCTCGCTCTACGACCCTCCATAGGGCGCGGAGCTCGCTCTACGACCCACCGTAGGGCGCGGAGCTCACTCTACGACCCTCTGTGGGGCGCAGAGCTCGCTCTACGACCCTCCATAGGGCGCAGAGCTCGCTCTACGACCCTCCGTAGGGCGCGGAGCTCGCTCTACGACCCACCGTAGGGCGCGGAGCTCGCTCTACGACCCTCTGTGGGGCGCGGAGCTCACTCTACGACCCTCCGTGGGGCGCGGAGCTCACTCTACGACCCTCCGTGGGGCGCGGAGCTCACTCTACGACCCTCCGTGGGGCGCGGAGCTCACTCTACGACCCTCCGTGGGGCGCGGAGCTCACTCTACGACCCTCCGTGGGGCGCGGAGCTCCCTCTACGACCCTCCGTGGGGCGCGGAGCTCACTCTACGACCCTCCGTGGGGCGCGGAGCTCACTCTACGACCCTCCGTGGGGCGCGGAGCTCACTCTACGACCCTCCGTGGGGCGCGGAGCTCACTCTACGACCCTCCGTGGGGCGCGGAGCTCACTCTACGACCCTCCGTAGGGCGCAGAGCTCGCTCTACGACCCTCCATAGGGCGCGGAGCTCGCTCTACGACCCACCGTAGGGTGCGGAGCTCGCTCTACGACCCTCCGTGGGGCGCGGAGCTCACTCTACGACCCTCCGTGGGGCGCGGAGCTCACTCTACGACCCTCCGTGGGGCATGGCGCTAATTTTATTACATTCTATAGGTGCAGAGCTCACTATACAACATTCTGCAGGGTGCAATGCTAACCTTAGGGGATGTTACAAGCTGCTGAAGTTGGACCTGAAGTTCAGAGACCTGCTGTTCCTTCTGACAAAGCTGTTCAGTGAGAGAGGCTTCTCTCTGCCGCAGCTGCTCCTCACTGAGACGGAGAGCCTGATAGGACACACTCAGCTCACTGTACAGCTAACAGACAGAGACAGAGAGAGACAGAGAGAGACAGAGAGAGACAGACATTGTTAAATGACTTTGGGATGTAAATGTTGTAACAAACTACTCTTGAGTTCTTAATTCTGACTGGTCAGAAGTTGTTGATTAATTTCCTAGAAAAGCAATGTGTGTACCCTGTGGTATGAGGCAGTGTGTGTCCGTGTACCCTGTGGTATGAGGCAGTGTGTGTCCGTGTACCTTGTGGTATGAGGCAGTGTGTGTCCGTGTACCTTGTGGTATGAGGCAGTGTGTGTCCGTGTACCCTGTGGTATGAGGCAGTGTGTGTCCGTGTACCCTGTGGTATGAGGCAGTGTGTGTCCGTGTACCCTGTGGTATGAGGCAGTGTGTGTCCGTGTACCCTGTGGTATGAGGCAGTGTGTGTCCGTGTACCCTGTGGTATGAGGCAGTGTGTGTCCGTGTACCCTGTGGTATGAGGCAGTGTGTGTCCGTGTACCCTGTGGTATGAGGCAGTGTGTGTCCGTGTACCCTGTGGTATGAGGCAGTGTGTGTCCGTGTACCCTGTGGTATGAGGCAGTGTGTGTCCGTGTACCCTGTGGTATGAGGCAGTGTGTGTCCGTGTACCCTGTGGTATGAGGCAGTGTGTGTCCGTGTACCCTGTGGTATGAGGCAGTGTGTGTCCGTGTACCCTGTGGTATGAGGCAGTGTGTGTCCGTGTACCTTGTGGTATGAGGCAGTGTGTGTCCGTGTACCCTGTGGTATGAGGCAGTGTGTGTCCGTGTACCTTGTGGTATGAGGCAGTGTGTGTCCGTGTACCTTGTGGTATGAGGCAGTGTGTGTCCGTGTACCTTGTGGTATGAGGCAGTGTGTGTCCGTGTACCCTGTGGTATGAGGCAGTGTGTGTCCGTGTACCCTGTGGTATGAGGCAGTGTGTGTCCGTGTACCTTGTGGTATGAGGCAGTGTGTGTCCGTGTACCTTGTGGTATGAGGCAGTGTGTGTCCGTGTACCCTGTGGTATGAGGCAGTGTGTGTCCGTGTACCCTGTGGTATGAGGCAGTGTGTGTCCGTGTACCTTGTGGTATGAGGCAGTGTGTGTCCGTGTACCCTGTGGTATGAGGCAGTGTGTGTCCGTGTACCTTGTGGTATGAGGCAGTGTGTGTCCGTGTACCTTGTGGTATGAGGCAGTGTGTGTCCGTGTACCCTGTGGTATGAGGCAGTGTGTGTCCGTGTACCTTGTGGTATGAGGCAGTGTGTGTCCGTGTACCCTGTGGTATGAGGCAGTGTGTGTCCGTGTACCCTGTGGTATGAGGCAGTGTGTGTCCGTGTACCCTGTGGTATGAGGCAGTGTGTGTCCGTGTACCTTGTGGTATGAGGCAGTGTGTGTCCGTGTACCCTGTGGTATGAGGCAGTGTGTGTGTGTGTACCTTGTGGTATGAGGCAGTGTGTGTCCGTGTACCTTGTGGTATGAGGCAGTGTGTGTCCGTGTACCTTGTGGTATGAGGCAGTGTGTGTCCGTGTACCTTGTGGTATGAGGCAGTGTGTGTCCGTGTACCCTGTGGTATGAGGCAGTGTGTGTCCGTGTACCCTGTGGTATGAGGCAGTGTGTGTCCGTGTACCCTGTGGTATGAGGCAGTGTGTGTCCGTGTACCCTGTGGTATGAGGCAGTGTGTGTCCGTGTACCCTGTGGTATGAGGCAGTGTGTGTCCGTGTAACCTGTGGTATGAGGCAGTGTGTGTCCGTGTACCCTGTGGTATGAGGCAGTGTGTGTCCGTGTACCCTGTGGTATGAGGCAGTGTGTGTCCGTGTACCCTGTGGTATGAGGCAGTGTGTGTCCGTGTACCCTGTGGTATGAGGCAGTGTGTGTCCGTGTACCCTGTGGTATGAGGCAGTGTGTGTCCGTGTACCCTGTGGTATGAGGCAGTGTGTGTCCGTGTACCTTGTGGTATGAGGCAGTGTGTCCGTGTACCTTGTGGTATGAGGCAGTGTGTGTGTCCGTGTACCTTGTGGTATAAGGCAGCGAGTGTGTCCGTGTACCCTGTGGTATGAGGCAGTGTGTGTCCGTGTACTTTGTGGTATGAGGCAGTGTGTGTCCGTGTACCTTGTGGTATGAGGCAGTGTGTCCGTGTACCTTGTGGTATGAGGCAGCGTGTGTGTCCGTGTACCTTGTGGTATAAGGCAGCGAGTGTGTCCGTGTACCCTGTGGTATGAGGCAGTGTGTGTCCGTGTACTTTGTGGTATGAGGCAGTGTGTGTCCGTGTACCTTGTGGTATGAGGCAGTGTGTCCGTGTACCTTGTGGTATGAGGCAGCGTGTGTGTCCGTGTACCCTGTGGTATGAGGCAGTGTGTGTCCGTGTACTTTGTGGTATGAGGCAGTGTGTGTCCGTGTACCTTGTGGTATGAGGCAGTGTGTCCGTGTACCTTGTGGTATAAGGCAGCGAGTGTGTCCGTGTACCCTGTGGTATGAGGCAGTGTGTGTCCGTGTACTTTGTGGTATGAGGCAGTGTGTGTCCGTGTACCTTGTGGTATGAGGCAGTGTGTGTCCGTGTACCTTGTGGTATGAGGCAGTGTGTGTCCGTGTACCCTGTGGTATGAGGCAGTGTGTGTCTGTGTACCCTGTGGTATGAGGCAGTGTGTGTCCGTGTACCCTGTAGTATGAGGCAGCGTGTGTGTCCGTGTACCTTGTGGTATAAGGCAGCGAGTGTGTCCGTGTACCCTGTGGTATGAGGCAGTGTGTGTCCGTGTACTTTGTGGTATGAGGCAGTGTGTGTCCGTGTACCTTGTGGTATGAGGCAGTGTGTGTCCGTGTACCTTGTGGTATGAGGCAGTGTGTGTCCGTGTACCTTGTGGTATGAGGCAGTGTGTGTCCGTGTACCTTGTGGTATGAGGCAGTGTGTGTCCGTGTACCTTGTGGTATGAGGCAGTGTGTGTCTGTGAACCTTGTGGTATGAGGCAGTGTGTGTCTGTGAACCTTGTGGTATGAGGCAGTGTGTGTGCGCGCACGTACACCTTGTGGTATGAGGCAGTGTGTGTCTGTGTACCTTGTGGTATGAGGCAGTGTGTGTGTGCGCACGTACACCTTGTGGTATGAGGCAGTGTGTGTGTGCGCACGTACACCTTGTGGTATGAGGCAGTGTGTGTGTGCGCACGTACACCTTGTGGTATGAGACACTGTGTGTCTGTGAGCGCGCACGTGTGTGTTTACTTTGTGGTATGAGGCAGTGTGTGTGTGTGTGTGTGTACACCTTGTGGTATGGAGGCAGTGTGTGTGTGTGTGTGTGTGTGTGTGTGTGTGTGTGTGTGTACTTTGTGGTATGAGGCAGTGTGTGTGTGTACACCTTGTGGTATGGAGGCAGTGTGTGTGTGTGTGTACCTTGTGGTATGAGGCAGTGTGTGTGTGTGTGTGTGTGTGTGTGTGTGTGTGTGTGTGTGTGCGCGCGTACCTTGTGGTATGAGACACTGTGTGTCTGTGAGCGCGCACGTGTGTGTGTACCTTGTGGTATGAGGCAGTGTGTGTGTGTGTGTGTGTACACCTTGTGGAATGAGGCAGTGTGTGTGTGTGTGTGTGCGCGCGCGTACCTTGTGGTATGAGACACTGTGTGTCTGTGAGCGCGCAAGTGTGTGTGTACCTTGTGGTATGAAGCAGTGTGTGTGTGTGTGCGTGTGTACACCTTGTGGTATGAGGCAGTGTGTGTGTACATGTGTGGCTTGTGGTATGAGGCAGTGCGTGTGTACACCTTGTAGTATGAGTCAGTGTGTGTGTACCTTGTGGTGTGGAGGCAGTGTGTGTGCGCACGTACCTTGTGGTGTGGAGGCAGTGTGTGTGTGCACACGTGTGTACATCTTTTGGTATGAGGCAGTGTGTGTCTGTGAGCGCGGATGTGTGTGTGTGTGTGTGTGTGTGTGTGTGTGTGTGTGTGTACACCTTGTGGTATGAGGCAGTGTGTGTGTGTACCTTGTGATATGAGGCAGTGTGTGTGCGCGCGCGCCTACTTTGTGGTATGAGGCAGCGTGTGTGTGTGTGTATATACACCTTGTGATATGAGGCAGTATGCGTGTGTCTCTCTACCTTGTGGTATGAGGCAGTGTGTGTGTGTGTGTGTGTGTGTGCGCGCGCGCGCGCGTACATCTTTTGGTAAGAGGCAGTGTGTGTCTGTGAGCGCGCACGTGTGTGTGTACCTTGTGGTATGAGGCAGTGTGTGTGTGTACCTTGTGATATGAGGCAGTGTGTGCGCGCACGCATACCTTGTGGTATGAGGCAGTGTGTGTATGTGTGTGTGTACCCTGTGGTATGAGGCAGTGTGTGTACCTTGTGGTATGAGGCAGTATGTGTGTGTACCTTGTGGTACGAGGCAGTGTGTGCGCGTGTACCTTGTGGTACGAGGCAGTGTGTGAGCGTGTATCTTGTGGCACGAGGCAGTGTGTGCGCGTGTATCTTGTGGTACGAGGCAGTGTGTGCGTGTGTACCTTGTGGTATGAGGCAGTGTGTGTGTGTGTGTACCTTGTGGTATGAGGCAGTGTGTGTGTGTGTGTGTGTGTGTGTACCTTGTGGTATGAGGCAGTGTGTGTGTACCTTGTGGTATGAGGCAGTGTGTGTGTGTGTGTGTGTGTGTGTGTGTGTGTACCCTGTGGTATGAGGCAGTGTGTGTGTACCTTGTGGTATGAGGCAGTGTGTGTGTGTACCCTGTGGTATGAGGCAGTGTGTGTGTACCTTGTGGTATGAGGCAGTGTGTGTGTACTTTGTGGTATGGGGCAGTGTGTGTGTACCTTGTGGTATGGGGCAGTGTGTGTGTGTGTGTGTGTGTGTGTGTGTACCTTGTGGTATGAGGCAGTGTGTGTGTGTACCTTGTGGTATGAGGCAGTGTGTGTGTGTGTGTGTACCCTGTGGTATGAGGCAGTGTGTGTGTGTGTGTGTACCTTGTGGTATGAGGCAGTGTGTGTGTGTGTACCTTGTGGTATGAGGCAGTGTGTGTGTGTGTACCTTGTGGTATGAGGCAGTGCGTGTGTGTACACCTTGTGGTATGAGGCAGTGCGTGTGTGTACCTTGTGGTATGAGGCAGTGCGTGTGTGTACCTTGTGGTATGAGGCAGTGCGTGTGTGTACCTTGTGGTATGAGGCAGTGCGTGTGTGTACCTTGTGGTATGAGGCAGTGCGTGTGTGTACCTTGTGGTATGAGGCAGTGCGTGTGTGTACCTTGTGGTATGAGGCAGTGCGTGTGTGTACCTTGTGGTATGAGGCAGTGCGTGTGTGTACCTTGTGGTATGAGGCAGTGCGTGTGTGTACCTTGTGGTATGAGGCAGTGCGTGTGTGTACCTTGTGGTATGAGGCAGTGCGTGTGTGTACCTTGTGGTATGAGGCAGTGCGTGTGTGTACCTTGTGGTATGAGGCAGTGCGTGTGTGTACCTTGTGGTATGAGGCAGTGCGTGTGTGTACCTTGTGGTATGAGGCAGTGTGTGTGTGTACCTTGTGGTATGAGGCAGTGTGTGTGTGTACACCTTGTAGTATGAGGCACTGTGTGTGTACCTTGTGATATAAGGCAGTGTGTGCGCGTGCATACCTTGTGGTATGGAGGCAGTGTGTGTGTGTGTGTGTGTGTGCGCGTGTGTGTGTACACCTTGTGGTATGAGGCAGTGTTTGTGTGTGTACACCTTGTGGTATGAGGCAGTGTGTGTGTGTACACCTTGTGGTATGAGGCAGTGTTTGTGTGTGTACACCTTGTGGTATGAGGCAGTGTGTGTGTGTACACCTTGTGGTATGAGGCAGTGTGTGTGTGTACACCTTGTGGTATGGAAGCAGTGTGTGTGTGTGTGCGCGCGCGTGTGTGTGTGTGTACACCTTGTGGTATGAGGCAGTGTTTGTGTGTGTACACCTTGTGGTATGAGGCAGTGTTTGTGTGTGTACACCTTGTGGTATGAGGCAGTGTGTGTGTGTACACCTTGTGGTATGGAAGCAGTGTGTGTGTGTGTGCGCGCGCGTGTGTGTGTGTGTACACCTTGTGGTATGAGGCAGTGTTTGTGTGTGTACACCTTGTGGTATGAGGCAGTGTTTGTGTGTGTACACCTTGTGGTATGAGGCAGTGTGTGTGTGTACACCTTGTGGTATGAGGCAGTGTTTGTGTGTGTACACCTTGTGGTATGAGGCAGTGTTTGTGTGTGTACACCTTGTGGTATGGAAGCAGTGTGTGTGTGTGTGTGTACACCTTGTGGTATGAGGCAGTGTGTGGGTCCAGGCATGCAAACTGGTCAGGGGTGAAAAAGGTGAGAAGGATGCACGGGGACACGGCACGCGCGCAAAAGTACATTTCGTAGTCTATGTTACAAAAAAAATTGCAACCAGTGACATCTTGAATTTAATCCAGTACAAAATAACTTTCCATAAACATGTCTTAATAAGTTACTGTTGAGTGGCCGGTAAATTGTACCATTTATTTGTCAGTGGCTGGTAAAGTTTGATATTTTGTGAAGTTAATTTTCACCCCTGTGTACAACACAGTGGGCTATTTACAAAAAGGTATATATTACTGCCTGTGCTATCTAACAGACCTACCCCAGAGGACACACCTGGCCAATCCCTGTCTGTCAATTTTCTTAAAGACATCACCTATGTGAAATCAGGGGCGGATCTAGAAAAATATTTATGGGGTGGCAAGAGGGGGGCAGGAATTTTTGAGGGGTGGCAACGTATTACAGACATGTATATATACTGAATTTAATCACAGTTTGACGACAAATAGTATGTACACACTACAAAAGGGCACAGACTGCCATTTACAAACTCATACAGATAAACTTAATCTCATGCCTTTATTGTTCACGAAGAACACACATTCTTTGATGAGGTCTATACCGTTTCTGGACAGTTTTATACTGTATATGCAAAAGAACAGACACTAAAAAACAACAATAACAACACTGCTTCAAGTTCAGCATGATTTAAACCATTTACACCAGTGTCACATTTTATAGTTTTTTTTCCTCACGCTTTGTAAAGGCTCACCAGTGAGCAGAACATGAACTTGTCACGCCTACAACAGCTGAATGCGGTGATTTCCATGTTGCTCAGCAAAACGCTTCACAAATTTATCAAGATCTAATGCTTTTGTGCGCTTTGATTCAATGCTGAGTACAGCCAAACTTGATAGTCTCTTTTCTGTCATAGTCGACCGCAAATAAGTCTTTATGAGCCTGAGAGATGAAAAACTTCGCTCACAGGCAAGACAACCGCTATTTTACACAACCTGAACAACTCAAAAAAAACAACATCATCATCTTGGTATGGGTCCAAAAACAGTGAACTCCATGAGAGTGGTAGGACTCTCCTGTTCCCCCTTTTTTCTGTCTAGTACTCTCCTCGTCTGATGTAACTCATGTTTAAGATCCTCAATATTTGAATCATAAGCTTCAGCCAATAGCAATGTTTTCCTTGACAGACGGTGAATCAATATTAACTTTTGTGGCCGACTTTACACAAAACTAATGTCAGACCTAGCTAACATTAGGCCAAAAAAAAAAGTGTGTTTCAGGTAACATGAAATACTAAAATAAGGTCGGTAGGTAGGAAATTTTTTTTCTTAATTTGTTTTATTTTGTTCGAAAAAATTAACACAAGTAAACATCTTACAAAATAGCATATTGGCACAGAATCCTTTATATCACACATCATAATAAAATAAGTGTTTTAAATCTTTAAACGAATAAAAAAAATATCGCAAGAGTTCGAGTTATGATCTGCGGAAGCGTATTGCTGCCACACTCAAAAAAAAAAAAAAATTGGCTTAGACTCAAGTAATTACGTGAAAAGATATTGTTAACAGAGTTATCACATTTTTACAATATATTTATCATGTAATAACATATCACGTAATTTCATGATACGAAATTATCACGTTATTTCATGATATTTTCGTGTGATAATGTGAAAACACCTTATCAAGAAATAACGTGAAAATATGGTTTAACGTCCTAGGCTAGGCTACTTCCATTAAAAGCAGACGGCCTCGCCTAGCCTACTGTAGAACTTGGGTCGAGCAAAAACACGGAGCAAAAACATGGCTGAATCCTGAATGACTCCTATTTGTATAAATAGGGGACTACATAGGCGGCAAAATGTAGTGTTTTTCCCTGCCATGGAAGTGCACTTGTATACTGAAGAGGAAGCAATTTGCATTA